>NC_136511.1:45261322-45296322 GCF_053919585.1 Euprymna scolopes | reverse complement strand
ACAGACATATTGGTTTCTGAATTTTTTAAATGAGCATTGATAATAATAATACAATGTATTTTGGTTTGAAGTAGAAACGAGAATTTGAAGTTCAACGAAATAAATTGCATTTTGTTTTAGGAAGGAAGAAAAGAGAAAGTTCAAATTTATCTTTTAAAATCAAATTAAAAAACAAACGAACAACATAAATTTTTTTTTTTTTTTTTTTTTTTAATATATTGAGAAATAAAAACTTCAGTCAAATGTTGGAGACGCTGACAACAGAATTTGAAATTAGTTTCAACATTTTTCAAACCAAATGAAAAATATCTAATCTTAATTTTTACATATGTAAACAATTTAAAATGAAATCTTATGAAACAAAAAAAAATGTGTTTTAAAAATCAACCGAAGAAACAAATGTTAGTCAAAAACAGATACAAATCAAATGTATTTAAACTAATTGTGGGATGATTTTTTTTGGAAAAACTGAAACTTTTTGTGGCATCAGAATCAACAGCAGAATTAGAAAAAAGAAATTGTCTAATTTCCGATTTCAAAAATGATTCTTTTATTTTTTAATTACATTTTTTATGGTTAAAATTTAATTTTCTGGCACAAGTGAAAAATATTGATGAAAATCTCGCAATGAAGTTCACAAACTCTTAGTTATGATACATAAAGGGAAACACTCGTCTAACTGAAACCACTATCAATAATTTTCCCCACACTTTATCTGTGCAATCTAAACGTAGATTCCATGAACAAAGCTTCTTTCTTAGAACTGCACGCCTGTGGAACTCCGTTCCATTTTATTGCTTTTCCACCGACTATAATATGGTTGTCTTCAAGTCCAATGTGAACAAATTCTTGATGAGCCATCCCCTTAAGTAATCCAATTTATCAAATTTCCCCTACTAACGACTACTATGACATATTCCCTTTGACCACTGTACACATTACTATTTATCCTCGAGTGGCCTCTGGGACTTGATAAATGGTGACTTCATTGTAAAAAAAAAAAAAAAAAAAAAAAAAAGCATTAAGAAGTTTGTAAAATTAAAAAAAAGAAAAAAAAGTTATATTCAGATTTTAAAGTAGACGAGTCCTCTGTTAATTCCAGTCAAAAAAAAAAAAAAAAAAAAAAAAAAAAAAATGAAGTCCTAATTTTTTAGGGGATTTTAGAATCGGAATCAGTAAGTGTATCAGAATCAGAAATAGAAAACAATCAATAATTGTACAGTGAAGAAAAGATAGAAAATCAAATGTATTTAAAAAAAAAAAAAAAAAAGAAAAGTGGGACGATCTATCGGAATTGGAAATCTGTTTTTGTCCAATTTCTAATCCCCAAAACGATTTTTTTTACTTTATTATTATTTTTAAAACTTAATTTTCTGGCACAAGTGAAAAATATGGATGAAAATCTCACAATAAAGTTAACAAACTTTAATTTATAAAACTCACCATGTCTGACTGTCTTCATATTTTCAAACTCTTATCCTTTTATATTTTTAACCCTTATCCTCGAGTGGCCTCCGGGCCTTGATAAGCGGTGCCTCCTTTGTAAATAAATTATAAAACAAACAAACTATCTCCTCCGAAACTAAAAAGTTGCAGAGCGGCGCTAGGGTCTCAAATGATTGGATTTTTATGGACCATTCTTTTATGGGTCTTTAGCCGGTTAAAATAGTTTTTAAGGTCAAAATTGAAAAAATCGTTAAACATTTTGTTCATTCATCTTATTTTTTTTTTATTTTTTAATCAATTCATATGCATGTTACGTTGGTACAGTGGTAACGTCACCAGCTTTGAATACAATTTTGCTTTCAGTTTCGATTCTAGCTGATGGCACCCAAATACTTTTTGTTTTACTTTTGAAATCACAATTATAATAAGATATATGAAATCTTTAATAATTTAATTATCATATTTAAGCGTATTTTATGACCCCCTCCCCGTCTGTGATAAGATACAAAAGGAAAAGATTTAGAAACTGGTTTTTGGTTGTTTTTGTTTTACGGCATATCAACCCTTTTCAGGTTATTTTTAATGCTGAATCCAGTGATTTTGAAGAAAATTTTTTTAATAGAATATATTTTTTTTTTTTTCAAGTCGGTTTCTATTTGAACCATAGTTGGGACCTTAACAGGTACTACCACTCTGGGTCAGAGTGGACCTGGGAGCAATGGCAATTAAGGGGTGGCTCCACACTCTCCAAAGCCCACACGCTGGGGCTTCACCATCGGATATAATTTAAGGTCATATCTAGGACCAGGAAAAGATTTAGAAGTTGGTAAAATTAAAAGGAAAATTATATCAAGATCTGAGAGCTCACTGATCAAACTCTTTAACTTACCATTCACAGGCAATAAGAGTTGAAGACAATGCTAAGGCTGCTGCAAAAAAGGTGAGCTCTCTCTCTCTCTATGATGCTAGAAAATTATTCCCACCTAAAATTATTCTATTCCTCTACAAAGCCACCATTCACCCAAGCATGGAGTATTGTTGTCACATCTGGGCTGATGCATCTACCACTAATCTGTCCTTCTTAGACAGAGTCAAAAAAAGAGTCTCAAATCTAATAAGTCCCACACTATTAGTCAAACTCTAGCCTTTGATCCATCGCTGCAATGTTGCATTTCTGTGCCTGTTTAACTTTAATGGAATGTGCTCTGATGAACTCATAGCACTTGTGCCCATTGACGTGCATACTCACGACTAACCTGATAAGCAACAAAATCCCACCCCTTCACTGCTGAGGTGACTAGAAAAACCTTCTACTCTATTAGCTATTTCCTAGACTACTAGACTTTGAAATTCCATCCCTGCTTCCCTGACTGTACCGACATGCAGAAGTTTAAATGTAATGTGAACAGTCATCTCACTTCTCAACTCCCCACAGTCCCCTGTTAGACATAATCCGAATGAATAGCCCCTTACGTTTCAAATGGCAATATGCCTTGTTTGGAATAAAAAAAAAAAAAACAGTAAAAGAAAAAGTTTAAAAATATTGATACGTGATTGTCAAGTAGCCATTTTTTTTAGTGGAAAATAAAGCAATGAGTTGAGAGGAAAAATTAAATGAGAAACACATAAACTTACCTCTAGCTGACAAAATATAAACAAAAGAAGAGAAACTTTGAATTGAACTTATTTATAATTTTTCTGTTTTCTTTACATATATGGATATATATGATCTAAAATCGACAAAAGTGTTCCAGAGAGTTGGTTAGCAGGTTTCTGTAAGACCAGATTCCAACGAACGATTTGATGATCACAAATTAACATAAGTTCTGCAATGTAATCCACTATTTACTCATTTAAAATGACACTGGCTAAAAAAAAAAAAAAAAAAAAAAAAGAAAAAAAAAAGAAAAAAAAGAAAAATAAAAACAAAAAGAAAAAAAAATTTAAATGACACTGGCCAAAAAAAAACAATGAATAAATAAATAAATAAAAAAAAAAAAAAAAAAAAAAAAAAAAAACAGACAACAATGTGGGTTGGGTATTTCGATAGAGAAAGAGAGGGGAAATTTCTAGACTGTAACAAAAATTTGGCTGCTTGATTATATTTCTAGGTCAAGTACTTACAAAAAAAAAAAAGACTTAATGGTGGATGGACACTAAATAGAGAGTAATGGCTCAATGGCTATGCACAAAGTCCAGTGGTTAGAGAATGGGATTTATTACAGACTTAAGTAAATAAAAGATTGATTTAAAAACAATGGCCTGCCACAAAATTTTAAAATTGCTATCAACAAATAAACAGTTACCTCCAAGCAATACTTATTCATTATTATTTTGCTTAGTCATAATTATCAAAACTTAAAATAAGTTTTTGATGCGTTATGGCATATCAACCCTTTTTAGGTTATTTAATAAGGAATCCCATCAATTTGGGAAAAAGTTTTATGATTCAACTTTTTTATATCTTCAAATATTTATTCATGATGTTTGGTTTGATTGTTTTGTTTTATGGCATATCAATCCTTTTCGTTTTTTTTAATGCCGAATCTAATAATTTTGGAAAAAGTTTTTCTGCATCTAGTTCTTTCTATCTTCAAACTTTCATGGTGTTTGATTTAGTTGCTTAGTAGAGGAAAATTATTTTTGTTTTCAACTTTACAGAACATGATTGGGTTTAGCAAACGGTTCCTTTCAAGCAATATTTACATGTTGCTTTATTTAGCCATGAAGATTAAGTCTTAAAATAAACAATTGATGGGTTTGTTCCAAAGTGCAATTCAAATATGCAAAAATAAATAAATAAATAAGTAAAATAAAATAAATATAATCTATATATATAAAAGCGAAAATGTGTGTATGTATGTATGTTCACTTTTTGTGTATGTCTGCAAAAGGCTTTTTTTCGTCGGCCTTCTCGCTCGGCTCGCTTCTTCTTAAAACTTTTTATATCATGTCTAAATGATAATATCTACAATATAAGAACGGGGGTTGCATGTGTATTTGCCCGACTTTCACGCGCTATTTTTTCCAGATATTTCGATCGCCGCATATTTCTTTCACTTTTCAGTATAAAACAAGCGAAAACTGGCTTGCAGCCGCGTCATGTTTCAAGGTCAAACATCATGCGACTTAAGTTTCTCGCACCTGTCAATTTCATTTTATAAACGTTAAATTGAGACGCTTTTCATTCCTCTTCTCTTGTGGCCGAGATGGTTAGGTCCCAGGGCTTTTTTACATTTCGTTTCCACCTCCACGTCAAAGGTATAGGGTTCAAGCCTACTTTCCTACTAAAACTTTTTTTTTCTTTTACACCTCCAAACACCCGGCCAACGTTTTTTTTTTTAAAACAGGGTTGTTTTGATCACCCCTCTCCCCCAACACACACCTACAAACACCCGGGCCATGCCGGGTACCCCCCCCCCAGTATATATATATATAAAAGGCAAAAGTGGTGTGCGTTTTTTGTATGTCTAAGAAAGGCTTTTTTCACCGAAGTTCTCGAGAGGGTTAATTTTTTTTAGAACTTTTTATATACTCCCTAGATTATAATATCTACGATTTGCGAATGGACATCCTCTCTACATTTATTTTGATCGACTTTTATAAAATTCTTTCTATTCCGTCCTTTCCGCATGCTTGTTCGCCTTTTTCGTATAAATAAAGCGAAACTCATCGAAGCAAAGCCGTCAGCAGCCTTTCGTGCCGGAATGTCTTGAAAGCAATTAGCTTTGATCAATGTGGGGGGAAACCCTTTATATCAGACAATTGCTATTCATTTGGAGAGCTCCCCCTTCTTAAGGGGAGCTGGTTTTCCCCAACATCGTGGGGAAACAAATAAATAAAAACGGCAGAAAGCGTAAAGCTTAACTGGCCTTCAGCCAACATTCATTTCTGCGCCTTCGTGATTCTTAACTTATTTGTGAAAGTCAACTTTTTGATTGACACCGCTTAATTTGAACGCTTTTCACTTCCTGTGGCGTTATAGTGTAGGTTTTCTTTCACTTTCTTTTCCGCCTTCGCGTCAGGAGTTCAGGCCTGTCTGCCTACTAACACTTTTTTTTGTGCTCAACACACACCTCCAAAACACCCGGGCAACACCGGGTACCCCCGCTAGTAATAAATAAAATAAATAAAATAAACAAAGAGCGAAGGTGATAAAAAAAATACAGAGATTCTAAATTTGAAAACTAATCCTTCTTTGCCAGTTGAAATAAGGAAAACAGTTTTATGTTCTTGAAACAAAAAGGCTCATCTTACCGGTAAAAGAATCTCGACAAGACATTTATATGCGACCTTCCAAGGATGATATGACATTCAAACTAAGACTTAATTGTTTCGTTTTTCTCCGTCATCTTAAAGTTAAATGTCTTCTTTTGCAAGTGTCACTTTTTTTGACTGACATCCTGAAACCGCTTTTCAGACAAGACATTCACGTTAGGAATTTCACTAATTTTCGAGAAACGATTAAAATTTGGTCTTGTCAGCTAGCATATAGAGCAAGGCCGTCTTTTCTGTGTGTGTGTGTGTGTGTGTGTGTGTGTGTGCGCGCGCGCGCGTTCAGAACTCAGAAACTACCAAAGACAGAATTTACATCAGTCAAGGCCATACTTATAACAGGCCAAGATATCTAACATTTCGGATCTTCTACATGTAATCATATCTAACTTTATATATAATCATAAACACATATCTAACTTTATATACAAACACATATGCACACCTAACCTTATATATAAACATATACGCATACGCATACCTTACTTTATATATAAACACATACGCATATCTAACTTTATATATAATCATAAACACATATCTAACTTTATATACAAACACATATGCACACCTAACCTTATATATAAACATATACGCATACGCATACCTTACTTTATATATAAACACATACGCATATCTAACTTTATATATAATCATAAACACATATCTAACTTTATATACAAACACATATGCACACCTAACCTTATATATAAACACATACGCATACCTGATCTTATATACAAACACATACGCATACCTAACTTTATATATAAACACATACACATACCTAACTTTATATATAAATACATACGCATACCTAACCTTATATATAAACACATACATATACCTAACCTTATATATAAACACATACGCATACCTAACTTTATATATAAATACATATGCATACCTAACCTTATATATAAGCACATACATATACCTAACCTTATATATAAACACATACATATACTTAACCTTATATATAAACACATACGCATACCTAACCTTATATATAAACACATACGCATACCTAACCTTATATATAAGCACATACATATACTTAACCTTATAAACACATACGCATACCTAACCTTATATATAAACACATACATATACCTAACCTTATATATAAATACATATGCATACCTAACTTTATATATATATATATATATGTAGAGAAAGAGATTAGATGCATTTGAGCTTTCATATCAGTTGGAAGGTGAGAATTTTCAATTCCATCTGAACTTGTAAGTAAAATGCTTTGCTTTGGTTCTAAACCGATCCACTGATCTCTTCATAATTGAAGGTGTGTGAACAACAAGCTAAACAAAATAAGAAAATTAAAAGAAAAAAAAAAAGGGTAGTTTGAATGACTTACTAGACACTGTCCTCGAGCATCTTTGTCTTTGATCTCTGTGTGCAAAGATTTGTCAAAACAACCCGACAAGTAAACCATGACCAAATATTCCAAGCTAGCGAGTGGGGGTGGAGGATGTCCGGCCTTGCCCGGGCGTAAAATACGCTTAAATATGATATTTTAATCTGTCCAGATTTCATATACATTATTATAGTCATGATTTCAAAGGTTTAAAAAAAAGTATTTAGGTGCCATCAACTAGAATTGAAACCGAAACTGTAGCATTCAAAGCTGGTGACGTTACCACTGTATCAACGTGACACGCATATAAGCCGATTAAAAATAAACTAAGATGAATGTTCAATATGTGTAACGATTTTTTCAATTTTGACCCTTTGTGACCCCTTAAAAACAGTTTTAACCGGCTAAAGACCAATCACTTGAGGCCCCTAGCACCGCTCTGTGACTTTTAGTTTCGGAGGAGATAGAGTTTGAAAATATGGAGACAAACAGACAGACATATAACGTTTTATATATTAGATAACATAGTATTTGAAGCCCAAATAAGATCTCCTCGACATATTTATACACTGGCTCCTTCAGGGAACAGTGTACCTTCCTAAGTGATGTTATGTCAAGTAACACCATTTAGCTGGCACTCCACAAGACCAGATGAATTCTTGTCCTGGAATCTGGTAAGACTAAGAGACCACAAGAAAACATGGTATACCACAGTTAACTGGTCAATTGGGGAAAACTAATGTTCTTTACTTCTTCGCAAATTCAACGTTTGAGACAAAGATCAGAATCTTGAATACCCGGATATCTACGTATCTCATACAGAAATTCTGAAACTTTACCCTGAACTAAAATAAATGAATAAATGAATAAATTTTTTTTTAAGTTAACATTTTTTTTTATTTTAAATAAATAATTTTTTTTTAATTCACTTTTCACCCCCAAACAAGGCACAGTGCCACTTTGAAGTAGGGGGGGCTACTATCGGGGGAAAATATATTATTTGAATTATCTGAACTACTGTTTCTCATCTGGAGTGTTATTTTCACAATGTTTTGGTCAATAAAACCTCTGACCTTCTTTAGATATATGTTGTCAAACTCTGGAATCTTTCTGTCAAACTCGGGAATCTGCACAGACTTTCGAATGAAACCCTTTATTTAATCCACGAGGGTAGCATGCTCTTGTTCTGTCAGCCATTACTGGATAGAAGTCTTAATGGAAGCTTGATGAAACGAGAGCATGCTACCACAGTGGATCAAATAAATGTTTACATCTGAAATTCCGTGCAGATTCCCGAGGTGGGCGGAAGGATTCCAGAATTTGCTAAGATATACCTAAAAACAAGTTAGAGGTTACATCGGCTAAAATGTTGTGCGAATAACACTCAAGATGAGAACAGTAGTCCGAATATTCCCAATAATACAAATTATCAGTCCTCATCTAAAAAAACAAAAATCAGAAATATAGCATTAATGTGTATAGGCTAAATAACGCAGTAAAGATCTATCACGTTTTTATAGTTCAATCATCTTCACTGCACAGAAAGAGGAGCATTAGTAATGGACAGTAATTGTCAGTTGCGATCATGTACAAGCAGTTTAAGTCCACTATTAACACCAATATAATTTGACCTTATCCAACCTTATTCAAACTTAATTAAGAGTATAATAATGAACACAATTTTATTCTTAATTTCTGGTTGTATCACGTACAGAGTTGAGATTGTTCAAATCAACCTACATTAACATTTGTCACTAAAACTGACTTCAACAACAAAGAGTGAAGAGTAGTAATTATCTAATGCTGTTTAAAATGTTACAATGGCTCGGACCTCCATATACTTCCACCGTTGTACAATAAAAAAAAAATAAAAAATAAAATAAAAAAAGAGTGGACATGAGTTTTACACTCGACAGTTTCGTAACTATCTTTTTTTTTTGTTCGAAGTTTTGTTCTTTTTGCATGTCATTGAAGTATGTAATCATACAACAGTTTCCCGCCTTAAAAAAAACCCTTTATAACTAGGGCTATGACAACAGCATATTCTTTTCATTGTTTTGACTCTCGAGTGTATATCCGTTTTTTATATAGAGTAATGTAGTTCTCAGTTGATTAACTGCGTCTGTGTCGAACATATACTCGAGAGTCAAAACAATGAAAAGAATATTATGTTGTCATAGCCCTATTTATAACCTAGTTGAACTAAGTCGTAAATAAATGAATATAACGTAAGTTGAACCAAGTCGTAAATAAATGAATATAACGTAAGTTGAACCAAGTCGTAAATAAATTAATATAACGTAAGTTGAACCAAGTCGTAAATAAATGAATATAACGTAAGTTGAACCAAGTCGTAAATAAATGAATATAACGTAAGTTGAACCAAGTCGTAAATAAATGAATATAACGTAAGTTGAACCAAGTCGTAAATAAATGAATATAACGTAAGTTGAACCAAGTCGTAAATAAATGAATATAACGTAAGTTGAACCAAGTCGTAAATAAATGAATATAACGTAAGTTGAACTAAGTCGTAAATAAATGAATATAACGTAAGTTGAACTAAGTCGTAAATAAATGAATATAACGTAAGTTGAACTAAGTCGTAAATAAATGAATATAACGTAAGTTGCACTAAGTCGTAAATAAATGAATATAACGTAAGTTGAACTAATTTGTATATAACTGAATATAACGGCATAAATAAAGTGGAAATTGATTCAAACACGCCTTGTACGTATTAGTTCAGTATCTGGGTAGATGCCAGATACCTCTAGATTACCACTGTTCATTGCTTACATTCAGTATGCCGTCATTTGTCTCAGAGAGTGGATGATTTCGTTTATTGTCATAAACACACTTTTTTCAAGCACTATGGATAATAATCAAGGTAAGTTTATGAAATGCCAAAATTCTCAGTGATAATTTAAAGATTGTTATAGCGAAAACGTCTTAAAATCACAGTATCATCACCCTTCAAAATAAAACTAATAAATATCTTTTAATTATCTACATCATAATTCAGGTCATAAAGGGTTAATACAGTCTTTTGCATTTTTTCGTTCTCAAATTTTTCAAGCTACACAAGTTGAGCAGTACAATTCAAACAAGGCAATGTTGCATCGTATGGTTCTTCTCTCCATTTGCAAATGGTTGAGTCCGCTTTTTAGTCCCATCTCGTCATAGCAACTTTTAATTACTCCATTTTTGTTCTCAGGTGGTTGAGTGTTTTCCAGTGGACCCAGGTATCCCCTCAGAAGGAGGAATTCTCCATATTAGTATAAAGAGATATGTGCAGAACAGGAGACTTCCATAGTATGGTCACATTGAAAGAATGGATGCGAGTTGGGTTTAGCAGGTCCTGTTCACATGGGAAGTCCAAGGAAAACAAGACAAAAATAAAAACTGCCTCGGTATGAAAGGATTTCTTCTGCACTGACCGAGGACAGAAAATATGAAGGTGAATATCAGAACAGATACTACACTTTGCTCCTAGTCAAAATATGCAGACGCAAAACTACCAGTTCGATACATTTTTAATAGGAATCTTTGGAGATATTAAAAGGAAATGTAGTCATCTCGTATTTTTAAATTTTGATAAAAAATAGACGTCCCTTGTCTAGAATTTCTCCTACATTAAAAAAAAAAAGAAAGAAAAGTCTGATGTGCATATCCAGGATGAAATGGAAATATCATATTCCAAAAATCATGTGAATTGATCAAGTAGTTTTATTTTTAAATAAGGAGATCAAATTTTATGAGTAACAGAAGAATGGTCATCTTGTCTGCCATTTTAAAAACAATCTTAAAAAAACCCAAAACAAACAAAGAAACAAACAAAGGGAGATAATTCAATTCAAACTTGCAAGTTGTAAAGCCTCTGGATTCCCATTACTCATTTAAAAATGATTTTCTTTAAAAAGATAAAACAAAAATACCATATTCCAAAAACCATATAAATTGATCAATGATCAATTTCCATGGTTTTTGGAATATGGTATTTTTGTTTCATCATACAGATTATTTTCATATTTTTGCTTTTGTTACATGATAAGGGCTGTCCCCTTTTCATGTAAGTATAAAAATAGAGAATTTAGTTAAAATGAAAATGAAATAGCAATAGACGGAATTCGAACCTCGTAATTTAGGTTTTGAAATAGATTACGTGTGAGAATTTAAAAATGTAAAACAAACGGTTGTTTAGAATATAGATAAAATATTTCAAGAAAAAAATGTGAACTATCAAGTTTGTTATGAAATTTTAAATTGAAAGAATGCAGCTTATAAGATAATGTTTTTAACATATTGGAAAAATAGGTTACTGAGTAGAGGAAAAGTTTTGGACACGTATGTCCAGAACACGTGAAAGAAGGCACATGTTTTAACATGTGTATGACGTCACGGAAAATAGAAAGTTCTAGGGATAGAGAAAAACTATAGAAGATACAGTCACGAAACACTGTCTCATCACTTCAAGAACTTCTTCCCCTTCTTCTTCTACACGTCTAAGTAATGAACAGTTTTAATATAAATATGAATCTTCATAAAACGAACAAAGTCTCTTACAACTTCTCTCTCTCTCTGAGTACAACAAAAATCTCCCTCTCTATAATAAGACAAGAACTCTCACTAAGACTCGTATCTTTACTAATAAGAACTCACGTAACATACGCACACAAGTGGTACCCTCTTCTAATATAACCAATATATAACACTTTTTCAATATAGGGGGAAATTCTAGAAAAAAACAAAAACAAATAAACTTGTCTGTTTATTAGTTGTAAAATTATGTTCAGCTTACAATGTTTGCAAAATGCTACGAAGATTAAACGTTCTGGCTTTTATGTTTGTTTTTTTTTTTGCGACAGATATGTTTAAAAATTTCTTTCTCACACAGGAGTTCACCATTTTGAATGTTGTGTTATTTAGAAAGATTAATGTACACATACATTCATATACTTGTTTCAAGATAAACATAAAAATGGAGAAGAAAATTGGTACATTATATTTAAGAGGAGAAGAACAGACATAAGTAGTAAACATGGAATACATTACAGTCCCAAATACAAAGAGAAAGAACATATGTTCCCAGAGTCAGAGATAGCAAACTACGAGGTTCCTTCAATAAGTTTCCAGACATTTTTTCGAATAGCCACTTTTATTGACAGTACACACATGAAACTCTAGTCCCTTTCGAAGTAATCTCCTCCAGCTGCAATGCACTTGTTGTACCATTCCAACAACTTCGAGAAGACCCCATAGAAGTCCTCGTGTGCGAGCGTGTCAATGACTCCCAGAACAGCATCTTTCATCTCCTCAATTGTCTGATAACGACAGCCTCTAAGGTTTTCCTTGAGCTCAGGGAATGACCAAAAGTCACAGGGAGCAAGGTCTGGACTATAAGGAGAGTGAGGAACCATCTTGATGCCCTTCTTGGTCAAATAGTCTGTGACAAGGATGGAATTGTAGGCTGCACCCTTGGGATAAGCTTCGTGCAAATCTTCCACATCTTTAGTTCAAAGCGAATAATTAGGTGAACAGTTCCCACACTGACATCAAACAGCAAACTTATTGTCTCTATATACCCACAACAGTCCTTATCCATGAAATTATTTCACCAATTAACTCTGGTGTTCTGACTTCTTCCCAAACCTCTCATAATCTCTTTCAGACTCCCTGCCTTCCTTGTATTTCTTATGCCACTCAAAAACTAATGTTTGATTCGTGCAAGATGGTCCAAAAGCAGTCTGAAGCATTCCATACGTTTCTGTGGCATTTTTCCAAGTTTAAAACTAAATTTTATTGAATATCCTTCTTCTAAAGTGTCCTCACGTCCAGATTGCATTTTTGAAACTCTCCAACTGTGACAATCGGGCTTTAGTAGGGTGTATTCCAATTCCTGCTGTAGCTGTTCATTTGAATCTGAGGTCATAAAAATTAGTCCGTCCTCTCATGGGATGTATAGGCATATTCTTAGTAATAAATAAATAAATGGATAAACCGTCAATCCATTTTCAAATACCTCTCAGAAAGTCTCGTTTTGAATTTTCCCAAACATGAGTTTTCTTAACTTCCGCACAGGAGAACGCATTCTTTAACGTTGGTGAATAAATCAAAGGGAGATAATGCAAATAATGCAGGAGTCAAAAATTGTGAACATTAAACAAAAGGTTCTTGTCCAGAATTCCTCCTATATTATAAAACAGAAAATTAACAAAAATCTGTATGATGTACGTATCCAATATGAAATGGAAATATCATATTCTAAAAATCATGTAAATTTATCAAGTAGATTAATTTTTACATAAGAAAAGCAGAATTTATGAGTAACTGAAGAACAGTCATCTTGTCCGCTATTTTAAAAATAATCCTCAAAAATAAAAAGAAAGGGAGATTACTCAACAATAATTTAAACTTGCAATATTTATGTTGCAATGCCTATGAATTTCTTCTTATTTGCTTGAAAATTATTTTTTTATAAAAATAAAAATACTTGATCAATTTACGTAATTTTTGGAAACAAAAAAATTTTTTTTTTAAATGATTCTTTTAATAACCACAACATGTCATTTTTCACAGAAAAATAATTTTTCTATCTTTACTGACAATCGGATTACGATTGCATCTCTTTAAGGGACTAAGACTGGAATGCTATATGTTTCGATTCTAGCTGATGGCACCCAAGTCATTTTTTTTTTTTAACTTTTAAATCACTACTCTATATTAGGTACAACATAATAAACAGGGAATTGGTTCTTTAATAATAATGAAATCTGTATAAATTAAAATAATAATAATTAAATCTGTATAAATTAAAATATAATGTTTAAGCATATTTTATGACTGGACAACGCCAGGACTTTCACTTTTTCATTCATATTTACAGCATTGTTTATTCAAGAGATACCATTTTTTTGTTGTTTTTTTTAGTTAAATAATAAAAAAAAAAAATTGTTGTAATTATATAGTATAAAGACTGTGCTATCGTTAGAATCACAAATAAATAAAAGGCTAAGAGATCTAACATTTGCTCTACTGGGAACAAGATTTTCAATCAATCAGCAGATTGATTTTTAACTGCTCTTATTCAGAAAATTCTGAAAGGAAATTCTAATTCATCAAATTTATTTCAGCTGAGACTCTGTACTATGAAAGATTTTAAACTCTTGTTTAGAGAGTTCTGTAAGGGGAGGTAATGGTTACATATTATCACATACTATATCGTAAACTAGACAGGTAAAAGTTATAGGTCGTTGATTCGGAATAAGTGCCTCATGCCAAATTAATGGTTGAAATTATATTTGTGCTCATTTTTGTCATTAAATTTTTTTTTTTTCACATTTTTGAATTTTTGAGATGCGAATTTGTTATTCGTAATACTTGGACTACTGTTTTTATTCTTATCTTGAGTGTAATTTTTACAACGTTTTGGTCGATGTAACATCCGACCTTCTTCAGGTCCATTCATACAGATTTTTTTTTACTTTATTTTAGCTTTTTAATATAGTGGTGAATTCTGGACAAGCACCTGCAAAACAATGAAAATGTGGAAATTGTTTCTTACCTCAACACCAGAGAATTCTTGAAAAAGTGGTAAATACTCTTGCAAACTGAGAGCGTCCAACCAACATTGAATTCCTAAATGTTTGCCAACCATACCTTGCTTCTTGAGACGTTTTTGCAGCACCAATCTGAAGAAAATTCAAAGAAAATCACTTAATTTCTTCATAATCTATTCAAATAGATAAATGATTGTACAGTTTTCTAGATGTAAATCTATGAAATTTCTGTGTTTATTAAAAAGTACTCGATGAATGAACAGAGCATATTTACAATGTTTGTTTTTACAAACATTATTAGCTACATATGTGCATACATATTTCAGTGGCGATCTCTTAGATGAGATCCCACGTCTTCAGGCTAACAGAGGAAATATCACTCTAATTTATTCTAATAGACTCAATCTGAGAAAACTTTTCATATATATAAAAAAAAGTTTTTTTCTAGCTTTTACTAGAGGGGAAAAGAGGAACAACTTCTAAGGAAAGGGTAGAGATATATGGGGGGAGAGGTTAATGGCTAGTCTTTCATTTCATCGTCCGTCTGTTTGTACAGGGTGAGGCAGAAATATGACCCACACTTTTGTCCTGGATATGACCTTAAATTATATCCAATGGTGAGGCCCCAGCTTGCGGGCTTTGGGGAGTGTGGAGCCACCCTTTAATTGCCATTGCTCCCAGGTCCACTCTGACCTGGAGTGGTAGTACCTGTCAGGGTCCCAACTGTGGGTTAAATAAAAAAAGACTTAAAAAAAAAAAAAAAAAAAAAATATACATATATATATATATATATTCTATTAAAAAAAATTTCTTTAAAATCACTGGATTCAGCATTAAATAACCTGAAAAGGGTTGATATGCTGTAAAACAAAAACAACCAACTAACCACCCACATTTTAATCTTTCAACTATATGTTGCTAATGAAATTATGCAAGTGCCAATGATGTTTTCATTTAGTTAATAACTTGCCATCTTTTATCAGGTACCCGCATCAAGCAATATGGTTCGGATTGGTGCATATCGTGTTTTTACTCTGAAGGTTTTTAAAGAATGGTGAATCTATAACTGCAAGACAGAGAGCTTTCCGAGTTCATTACAAGTTAGGACGACATGATGCTGTTCCAGATAGAAAATCAATACAGCTATGGGTTGCAAATTTCAGAGTTACAGGTTCAGCGATTAAAAGAAAGCCATCTGAAAGGCCTCAAAGCACTCAAATGCTAGACAGTATTTGAGCTGATAGACTTTGTGTCACTCAGTCTCCAACACGTTCACTTCGCAAACATGCTTTGAACTTGGGATTGCTTGATGGAACAACCAGAAGAAATCTATACACCGATATGCAGTTCCATCTATACAAATTAATGATTGCTCAGAAAATGCACGAATGCCACTGGGAAGATCGCATGTCAAAATGCGAGATATATTTCTGCCACACCGTGTATAAATAAACATATTATAATCTATTTATAAGAAAATAACTAGAGCGTATCTTTATTCATATAAAATTATGTATGTGTATATGTTTATGTATTAGTATGCAGCGATTCACTTTTATAAACTTATTAACCGATCATTATTAGTTTTGTTTTATCAACTCTTTTCAAGTTATTTAATGCCAAATTCTGTAATTTTTTGGGGAAAAAAATTTTATGCTTTTTTTTTTTTTCATATCTTCATTTTTTTTTTTTTTTTCATATCTTCATTTTTTTTTTCATATCTTCAAGTATTTATTCATGGAGTTTGGTTTGGCTATTTTGTTTTATGGCATATCAACTCTTTTCATGTTATTTGATGCCAAATTCTGTAATTTTGGAAAAAAAAAAAGATTTTATGCTTCAAGTTTATCATATCTTCAAACATTTATTCATTGTGTTTAATTTGGTCCAAATTTTGGAAAACAGCTGATATGTGTAAAGGGGTTGTAATGTGGGCTATATTTAGTATAATTTAGTTTCATGCAACAGGGATAAAAAGACATGGGAACACTTCACTAAAATTCTGATAAGTCCGATTTTTGAGAAATTTTAACAATAAGTATTCGAGATCAATTAATAAATATTCATATTTCAGTTTCCTTGGAGTATTATCAGAGAAGATATTGTATGTGCTTGTAGCACAATATGATCCCAATTATATGAATGATGCTAGTTGGATTTCCTCATTTATACAAAAACATAAATATTTAAAACAAAACAAACAAACAAACGTATTCCATATGTAGAAATTCCATCGTTTCAATTAAATAATCTCTCTAGTAAAGTAGTAAACCCTTAGGATTCTATATTTATTTGTTTATTTATTTATTTATTTATTTGTTTATTTATTTATTTATTTATTTATTTGTTTGTTTGTTTGTTTGTTTGTTTGTTTGTTTGTTTGTTTGTTTATTTATTTGTTTGTTTGTTTGTTTATTTATTTATTTGTTTATTTATTTATTTGTTTGTTTATTTATTTATTTGTTTATTTATTTATTTATTTGTTTGCTTATTTATTTGTTTGTTTATTTGTTTATTTATTTATTTATTTATTTGTTTATTTATTCATTTGTTTATTTATTCATTTGTTTATTTATTTATTTATTTGTTTATTTATTTATTTGTTTATTTATTTGCGGACTGTTATCCTCATCTTCATAGTTTATTTTTTTATTTTTTTTTTAATTACATTTTTACCCCAAACAAGGCACATTGCCACTTTGGTGTAGGGGGGGGGGCTACTATCAGGGGCAGCAACTACTGGGGCACTATGTTAGGATTTGGGCAGCAAGATGTCGATTCACGTTACACTTGAACTTCTGCATGTCAGTACAGCTGGGGAAGCAGGGACCTGGAATGAAATTCCAGTCTAGTGGTTTTGGGGAAGAAACTACTGGAGTAGAAAGATCTTTTACATCTAGGGATCTCTACTGCGTGGGGGTGGGATTTAGCTGCCTGTCGGGTTTGTCGAGGGTGTCTACGTCGTGGGGGCACAAGTGTCTGCAGTTCGTCAGAGCATTCACCATTAAAATACTTGTAGAACAGGCAGAGGGATGCAACGTTTCGTCGATGGGATAGAGGCTGAAGCTTAGATGCCAGTTCAGGGCCTATCAGATTGGCGACTCTCTTTTGAACCTTGTCTAGGTGCGAGAGACTAGCAGCAGATGCACCAGCCCAATTGTTTCACCATGTTTCGGCCAAGTTATTCTCTGGCTTTCTTCAGGTGGTTAACGCAATGGGCTAGGAATGCTGAGTTTTGTAACTGTGTCCCCAGTAATTAACGCCTTCTATAGTTGTTGTTTCACCATGTTTTGGACAACTAATCTTCTGGCCGGCTTTGGGTAGGATTGAAACCGCTATCTTCAGACAATACTCACCTGGAACCGTAGAGATTCGACGTCACTATCGAAGTAGACAACAGCAACTATGGAAAGCAGTAATCACTGAGGATACTGTTACAAGACTCAGCATTCCTATCCTGTCGCGATTAATCATCTGAAGAAGGCCGAAGGATGAGTTAACGGAATGTGGTGAAACAACAACAACTATGAAGATGAGGATAACAGTACACAAATAAAAAAAATAAATAAATACACAAATTAATCATCTCAAAGGATTCCAATAAAAACATAATATATAATACCTTAGGATTCTAATTCATTTGAAAAAGAAAGTAAAATTTCTTTATATATATATATATATATATTATTTTATTCCTTTTTACAAAAAAACAGCTAGTACACTAAGAGAGAATCATCGTTTTTTTTTGTTTGTTTTTTTGTTACAATACAATTTGCGTTCAGGAATTTTAACAATGTGTCACACTATCATTGTTAGTAACTTGTTCAAGTGACCCAAATCTTAAACATTATCAGAGAGTGCGTGCATATTACTCGCCTATACGTAAATTTAATAAATGCACCTTGAATTATTTTTATGATTTAATATTTTTTGGAATCCAAAATAAAATGAGAGGGAATTTAAAAAAAATCGTATTTACAAAATAAATAAATAAATAAATAATTAGAGTTTAACTAAAGAAGTCAATACAATGAAGAATTTTCCTTTTTCTTTTTTGATTTTAAATTAACACGGACATTGCTTTTCTGGTGTCACCATGCCAAGAGGAAGGAAAATGAAAAGGGGGTGGGGAGGGACACACAAACTGTTTCCATTCCTGATGAACCTATATCGTCGAAACTACCGGAAAAATGGTTAAATTATTCTTAGGCTCCAATAGGTATCTCATTACCGATGCAATCTTCTATCTGTATAAGAGCGTAGAACGCCCTAAAATGGACTAGTGTAGCCACATCTGGGCAGGAGATGCTCGGCGCATCTTATCCCGCTTTAATAGAGTTCAAAATAGACTTCATAGTTTAGTAGGGGATGCCTTTTTCTTTTCTCTGCAACCTCTTTCCCACAGAAGAGACGTTGCAAGCTTGTCTCTGCTCTATCATTATTTTCATGGCAAGTGCTCGGCTGAGCTCCAATCTATGGTCCCCTTCATTGCCGGACTTTCACAAAAAAAAAAACACTTAACTACAACCACTCAACGATTTTTTATTTTTGTACCTTTTCTCCACATTAAAAAACGACCCTGGTGTCTAACTCTGTCCTCGTGGGGAGACATTGTAAATAAGTACAACCACTCTCAACAATTTCCCCCACTTTCTATCTGTACTTAAATTTAAACGCATATTCCATGAACAAAGCTTATTTCCTAGAACTGCCTGTCTGTGGAACACTGTTCTGTTGGCCTGCTTCCCGGACGACTACAATATCGTTGCCTTCAAGTTCAATGTAAACAAGTTTTTGTTGAAATATCCCCTTAAATAATCAAATTCCACCCAATTTACACCATGAATGATTACTACACTACCACTTTACATTAACTCTTATCCTCGAGTGGAATTCGGGCCTTGATAAGTGGTGACTCCCTTGTAAAAAAAAAAAAAGAAAGTGGATTTTAAAATTTTAAAGAAATAAAGTTTACTTAAAAATAAAGAAAAAAAATTGCAATGTATTGGTTTCTTAAGTTTCGAATTTTAATTCAAATTTCAAAGCAACTGATTGTCTGACACATTTTTTTTTTTAATTGCAAATGAAATTCATTTATTCGTGTTTCTTCCAAAACAACGCATTTCATTTTTTTTTTTTTTTTTTTGAGTCTCTTTTCACACACCCGTGCTTTTCTTAAAAGTCTCTGTCGTCGCTGTCACCCCACGCCGGCGCCAACCAGTGTTTTCTCGTCCTTGATTTTCATGCGTCCATCTTACCCCTCTTCGCTCCTCCTTTTGACCACGTGCTGTCTTTTTAACCTTTTCTTGTGACACAAGCTCGTCCAGAAATAAACATTATACCGGTTGTGATAGGAGCAACTGTCTTAATAAAAAAGAATCTTCAGAAATACTTAGAAGCAATCCCTGGAAGACCAAGCTGTAACGAAATACAAATAACAGCCATAAAGCGAACAGCATCTATTCTTAAAAGAGCCCTCGGATATAAATTTAAATCATAAAATCATTATAATTTAAATCAAGTGTTAGCTCCAGGAGGGAGCCCCTCGATCTCTTAAAACTTACTGAAGTAAAAAAAAACAAAACAAAAAAAAACTTAATTTGCATATGTGCTTTAACAGCCGCTCCTGCTATTTTTACTAGTCAGCTATCCTTCTGCTGCTGCTGATATTTTCACATGCACTAATATGCGCTCTGTTACACTTTGACTCTTTTATTCCATTTAATTCAATTGAAAATGGTATTTAGTTCACAAAAAGTTTGTGAGCATACTGCGAAAAAAATAAACTAAAATTTAATTCCATTGTAATATTTTTTGTCCATTATTAATAAAAAAAAAATAAATAAATAAAACAGTAGTTCATACTGTTTTACTTTTTTAAGCTAAATTTGCTAGTTTTAAACTAGCAGGAAGACCCAACGTTTCCCGGGATTGAATGAGGATCAATGAATGTTCCACACTTTCAATTCTTTTATCATCATCAAAATCGGTTAAATTGCTCATTTTTCAATCAAATCGATTGAGTGCCTGCTCTAGTTTGGGACCCATCACAATGGACTGGAAAGAAGCTTCAGATGCCTCCCTGCAAGGACTTAGTCCACAATACATTGTAGTCTACATTGCATTGTAAAGAACTTGCAGTTGATTTTATAAAAATATTTTTTATATATAATGGCTTGAATTAAAGTTTAAAATGCAAAAGTCAAGTATTATAGTTCAATTGTGTTCTAAAACTCATTTCAAATCCGCCCCTATCTTATTAAAGAGCCTACTGTTGATTTTATGCACTGGACCCTTTTGTGCGTGCTGTGATAAAACTTCACTTGTGATGTTTTCGTCAAAATCGGGCTGTTTCTTCTTGAATCAAATTTTTTCGATTATCAATATATATTGGAGGTATTCTGATGCAAAAACTATCCAAGAACATTCCTAGATACATAAATCACATTTGTGTAAAATTTAAGAAAAAAAAAAAAAAAATTGGCAAGGAAATTTTGGAGTCTATAAGGAATTAACTGACACACATGCACACAAAGTGCCTTTTATATACAGTGATTCACAAAAGTGAGTACACCCCTCACAGTATATCTCTTCATGGGACAACACTGACAAAATAACACTTTGACACAATGAAAAGTAGTCTGTGCACAGCTTATATAACAGAGTTAATTTATTTTCGCCTCAAAATATAATCATAAAAAACTAAACTCCTGCCAACAAAAGTGAGTATACACCTTAGAGAAAGTTATCATATTAACATACACCATACCAACTATCAATATTTTGTGTAGCTATCATCATTATCCAGAAATGCCTCGACTCTCCTAGACATGGAGTTTACCAGAGCTTCACAAATAGCCATTGGAATGCTCTTCCATTTCTCCATGATGTCGCGGAGATGGCAGATATTTGAGACTTTGCTAACCACCACCTTTTGCTTGGGGATCCTCCAAAGACGTTCTATTGGATTCAAGTCTGGAGAACTGCAAACACTTGTACCTCTCCGACGTAACTACCCCCGACAAACCGGACAAGCTACTAAGTCTCATCCCTTTACAGTAGAGATCCCTAGGTGCTAGAAAGCCTTTTACTCCAATAGTTTCTTCCCCAGAACTGCGGGTCTTTGGAACTCCCTTCTGGGATTCTGCTTTCCCAACTGTACTGATATGCAGAAGTTCAAGTGTAATGTGAACAAATATCTTTCTACTCATCTCCCTTCATAATGACCCTGCTAATTAAGTCCCTGATAGTAGCCCCCTGCTTCAAAGTGGCACTGTGCCTTGTTTGGCAAGTCTATCACCTTTACCCTCCGTCTCTTCAGTAAAGCAGTGGTCATCTTGGAGGTGTGTTTAGGGTCATTGTCATGCTGGAACTGCCCTGTGACCCAGTTTCCGGAGGAAGGGGATCATGCTTTACTGCAGTATTTCACAGTGCATGTTGGAATTCATATTTCTCTCTGTGAAAAGTAATTCCCCAACACCTACAGCATTCATGCAGCCCCAAACTATGAGATTGTCACCACCATGTTTGACTGTAGGCATGACACACTTATCTTTGTACTCTTCATCTGGTTTCTGCCACACATGCTTGAAGCCATCGGAACCAAACAAATTAATCTTCATCTCATCAGACCATAGGACAAGGTTCCAATAATTCATGTGCTTTGTTGACATGTCTTCAGCAAACTGTTTGCAGGTTTTCTTGCGTATTGTCTTCAGAAGAGGCTTCCTCTTGGAGTAATCACCAGGCACACTAATTTGATGAAGAGTGTGGTGTATGGTCTGAGCACTAACAAGCTGATCCACCACCTCTTCAATCTCTGCAGCACTGCTAACAGCACTCCTACACCGATCTTTCAAAGAAAGCATTTGGATGTGACGCTCAGCACGTTTGGGTTGATTGGGTTTTTTTAACGGCATATGAACCCTTTTTTTTTTAAAAAAGGTAATTTAATGCTGAATCCAGTCATGATAAAAAAAAGTTTTTAATTTTCAAATATTTAATCATAGTCTTTGGTTTGGTTGTTTTGTAGAGGAAAATTGTTGTTTTTGGCTTTGGGTTTTTTTTTTTTTTATTGCTCTTTGCCAAACTCAACCAAAAACTATCAGAGTTTGGTTCATTTTAAGTCAGGAGGCCAGTATCTTCAGACAGTCTGGTGCTTCTAGATCAGACTAATTAACTGACAAAAATAAAGAAGATTACTATAACAGAAAAGGAGGAGTTTTTTTTTCTAGAAAATGTTAGACATCGTCAGAATTTAACAGCAAAAAGTGTGACAAAGTTTATGAATTTTTTTTAATTATTGTACTTTTGTTGTTTTTTTTTCCAATGCTACGAATTCATATAATCTGAGCATAAAAGAGTGAATAAATGTTGGCACTCAAATGAATCTTCTTTATTTCTTATTTTCAAGCCAACAAGATGTACCCCCAAATTTTCTTGAATTCTGCTTTCATGTGTTTTAAGAGGAAACACATTTGAATGTATGCCCCCGCCCTCCCTATGCTCCACCCTGAAATTTGAACAAAGAAATTCTCTAAATTCCTCCTTTAAAACTTATCGCCTTATAATCTCAGTGTTCTAAGTTTGGATAATACATTCCAGTTGGCCGAGTTTTAGTTATTGAGGAAAGAGCATTATAATTGTTGTGGTGTATCCACCCTACGGATAATAATAAACGACGGACCTGAAGATTATTGCCCCCCCTCTATTTTTTTTCAATTTTTATCTCTTTTTTTTTTTCAAGTTTTTCAGCGGATTATTATTGAATGAACACTAGTTTATCAGATTATCAAAGAAAGTGCAAAAAAGTCAATATTTAAATATTTGTTGGGGTGCCCAGTTTCTAATGCAACATTCTTGTAAAGTGATCATCCATTTTAGAACAAATTGATGCAATTAGGCAAAATTTCATCAATTTAGCCTTTTTTTTTAAAGATTATTTTAAAACATGAAATAAAAAAAAACTAAACTACTTTAAAAAGTGCTAAATTTGCAAGATTTGGCCTAAAATACATTCCAGTTTCTGACAAAGAGGGAAGAATTGCTGTCTTCCGAGTCAGAATCTATTCCATCTAACACATTGTTGGCAAGTTTTTGACCTTGAAGTAGTATTTTTCTTTTTAGCTCCTTACATCAAATGGCTTCATGCTTTGTGTGGAGGGATTTCCATAATAAAAGGAAAAAATAAACATGTAAAAGTGGTGCAAAAATTTTTCTGTTTAAGAAATAATTTTACCTCTCCTGAGACGGGTACTTTTTTAGTAGTTACAACTATTTACAGAAAATGATTTTGAAAGCCACATTTGGTAACTTTTGCATTTTTTCATCAAATCTTTCAGAACTCTTATAAATTTTCTCAATCATTAAGACATTTTCTTTTTAATTTTCAGCCCCCAAAATCAACAGAGATTAGACCATTCCTGTAATGATCTCTTCCTGTTGATTTTGCGGCAGGAGTTTAGTTCTGTCCACCCTCCCAGGCTTTGCCTTCTCTCTTTGAGAAGGTATTAGTTTAGGCACCTTTACTGGAGAACAATGATGAGGCTGCTCAGGGTACTGACTTATCAATCCCGCTTTTCGACCCTAGTGTTTAAGTTCTTGCAGTGGGAGAGAACTAAAAAATATCATTAAGACATAGAATATAAAAAAAAAAGCGAAAAAAAAAAAAAACGGTACTTCTGCATTTAACGATCAGATGTCGTTTTGGCAAATCCTGGTAATTATATAAACCGCCAGAATATGCCAAGCGCTGATCAAATTTCAAAACGCTAAAAAACAAAACAAAACAAAAAAAACAAAAAATTATTATATAGTAATTTCAATGAAGAAAAATATAACATCAACCTACAATAAGTTTTATTAATAAATATTTATTATTTTTAAATAATGTATTCCAACAAATGAAAACATTTTATTTTTATATGTACAGTTTACATGCTTTCCTGACTACAATATGGTTGTCTTCAAGTCTAATATAAACAAGTTCTTGTTGAGCCCCCTCCCCAATAATCGATTTCTACCAAATTTCTACCACTAACTATTAATACGCATACGCTGTTGTCTCAGTGACAATCGTAAACCCTTATCCTCAAGTGGCTTTCGGGCCTTAATTAATGGTGACTTCCATGAGAAAAAAAAAAAAAAAAAAAAGCTGCCGGAATATGTTGAAGCAACAGGTCATTAAAATGCAGAAGTACAAAAAAAAAAAAAACAAAAAACAAAAAAAAAACATCCAAAATGTATTACCTTAGCTTTCGACGTCTGATTATGTTTTTGTTTTCTCTATTTTTGCAGTAATTTCACAGATTTTGATTAAAATTAAAATAAGGATTCAAATTAAGGTCTAGTGTTATTAGGGTTGTGATAACAGAATATTCCTTTCATTCTTTTGACTCTCGGGTATATACCCCACACAGACCAGGGCTTTACATTGCGAGTAAAACAGTCGCATTTGCTAGTGATTTTTCAAAGTGGCGACTAGAAATAATGAAACGCTTATCTTTTGCCGATTGCATTTCTTTCACTGACAATCTTCCAAAGCTCATTACTGAATGAAAAATATCTTTTCAACTTTTTTTTTTTTTTTTTTTTTTTTTTTTTTTAAATAAAATGAACAAAGTTAAATTATTTAAACAATAAAAGTTTAATAGAACAATAGTTTTTTTTTTTAATGGAGGCTGTTAAAAAAATATCTGAAGAAATTAGAATGTTTATACCTTCAAGTATCAACATAAAATTTGTTGTATATTTAGAATTACACTTATTAAAAAAAACAGAAAAATCTTTGATGTACATACTCGTCACAGAAGTAAGATGTCATATTCTAAAAATCATGTGGGTTTGGCTTTTCTATTTGGCTAGTAAACGAAAATTGTCAAAGGTCAACTAAAGATAAATTTGTCCATAGAGCCTTGCAGACACTTAATCAACCGAAAATCACAGCCATCTATATAAAAACATAAAATATTAACGGATATATACTCAAAAGTCAAAACAATAAAAAGAATATGCTGTTGTCACAGCTCTAGTTATTATATCTTGATTGATCTGAACACATAGAATATAAAAATTACATTCAAAATGTATTATCTAAAGTTTCGACGGCTTATTTTGGTTTTTCTTCAATTTTTGCAGACTGTACCTTGCAAGGAATGAGTCTTGACCGTTGTATTCTAACGTGAAAGAACGTCAACCAGTTGTCCATGAAGGAAGACAATTCATTGGTGCATCTTGAAAAGGATGCATGAAGACAAGTCTTGTGAGAGATCCAAAGCAATCGCCGCCTTCCACGCACTTCCCCCATTGTGCCAGAAACGCACTGCCAAAAACCAACATGCTTGCTACATTCACGGAATGACCACGTTCTGTTCAGGAAATAATTTTACTTGTCCTGAGACAGGTATTCTTCTAGCTTAAAGTGTGTTTTCAACTACGTACTATATTTTTTTCTCTAGAATATTGCTATTTTGCAACGTCACATTCTTCGTAGTCTTTAATTAAACATTTTGAGGTTTTTGTGTTTAAGTAATCACCTCCCACTCACACACACACATAGATACATATGCACTAAGTTTTAATGTTTGTCATTGTAATTTTTTCTCTCCAAAATGTGCGCTTTATCTCCGCCTAAATGACCTCGATATGAATCAGGATCCGATTCCTATCCCAGTGGTCACATTCCAGTACAAAGTGACCATTTTTAGTCATTTAGCCTTCGCCTCATACTTTCGTTGTGCCCATCAAAGTTAATAAGTCCTCTGTTTTACGAAAGCCAACCACAACCTCTGGCGCGTTTTCGTTTGAAAATAGAATTTATAAAACGATGACAAATAAAAAAATAAATAAATAAAAAAATAATTTCAGTTGTTTGTCTTTCATTTTGTGCTATTTTTAAAAACGTCTACATATACAGGCAATAGATTTAAGGTCTGTTTTTTTGACAAATTCGACGCCACAATCCAATTTTTTTTCCTTTATTTTTTTTTACTTGAGAATCACCACTTATCAAGGACCAAAGGCCACTCGAGAATAAAGGTTAATGAATGTAAGGTAGTAGTGTAGTAATCGTTAATGGTATAAATTGGGTAAAATTTGATTATTTATGAGGACGGCTCAACAAGAACTTGTTTACATTGGATTTGAAGGCTACCATGTTGTATTCAATCGGGAAGTAGGACAGCAGAACAGTGTTCCACAGGCGGGCAGTTCTGGGAAACAAGTTTTGTTCATGGAATCTGCGTTCAGATTTAGGCATAGACAGAGTGGGTGAAATCGTTTATAGTGGTTGTAGCTAGTCGAGTGTTTTATTTTGTGAAAGTTTGGCAAGGGAGAACCATAGATTAGAGTTCAGTCGAGCACTTGCCATGTAAATAATGATAGAACAGAGAAAGGCTCTCAATGAGAGGATGGCATTGGTAGTGACATACATACTGGAGCGGTAGCGTGATCCAACCATTTTTCCAGTAATATTGGCAACAGATTTGATGTATATGCTTCATTTCAAATTAGGAGTGAAGGTCAGTCCCACAAGATATGGAGCTTCCCCAAGACGAGAGCCATTCATTTCGATTGGGGTCTGATGGAGGTCAGAGTGATTATGATGAGAGAAGAGAAGCTTGATTTTCGATGCATTAAAATTAACCAGCCACCTTTTCCCCCATTGTACAGCATGCTCAAGATCAGAAGAGAGAGAATCAGAAAGATCTTGGTCATTACTAGGCTTTTGAAGTGTTGCCATAAATTGTGGTGTCGTCAGCATAAATATCTACGAATGATCTAAGAATATGATTTGGGAAATCATTGATAAAGACCAGGAAGAGAGTTGGGCCCAGGGTGAAACCCTGAGGGACACCAGCGTTAATACTATGAGTTTCTGATTTCTGCCCATCAACAACTACTCTTATAAGCCTATTAGATAGAAAAGATTTAATTAATGAGGACCAATCTATATTGTCTGTCCATTCCACTTTTTCTTGGAAATTACTGGACCGATCTGGCTGAAATTTTGTATGAACCTTTGTTATGATTATAACATCTGTTCGATGCACAGGTAGGGTTTAATAGGGATTAGTTTTTAATGTAAAAATGAGCACAAATTTAACCACATCCAAACATCAATTTGGCATTAAGTACTCATTCTAAGTCAACGGGCTATAACTTTTGCCCATCTTTAACGGGCTAAGAGGTCTATATATATATATATATATATTAGTGATGGGAGGATTCCAAAATATTTCCCAATTCTGACACAATTCCCGATTTCGATTCTTTGTAAACCTCTAAATATTTGTCCCGATTACTGTAAAAACACATTTTAAATGTGCTTACATTTTCTCAAACGTAAAAACACATTTGTGATGAGGTGATCTAGAAATTTTAGTCTTACTGGAAGTTTAAATCAGTAAATATTTATTATTTTATTATTACTATGAGCAGTGGAATATGTTTCTTAAACCAAAATCAAATAAAAAAGATAATTTAATGAATCGGTTTTAGCATCGGAAAATATGTTCAAATTTTTCCGATTCCGATACCCTAAAAACCTCCGATTTTTCCGATTCCTGATTCTGGTTCATTGTCCCAACACTAATATATATATATATATATATATATATATATATATATATATATAGTAGTAGGTTTAGATAGACGTGTAAACATTGTATATTTGTTTATAGTTTGAGAGTCATTGCAGAACAAGTTCATTCAATTTTTTTTCAGAAACTACTTGGCCAATCTGGGCGAAATTTTGTATCAAAATTTTGCTATTTAAAGGTGCAGCGAACTAAATATTTTGGTATCCGTTCACTGCATGGTTAGAAATAAATAGAGATTATTACTTACAGCAAAAAATGAGCACAAATTTAACCATATTCAACCATCAATTTGGCATAAAGCAATCTTTTTAAGTCAACGGGCTGTAACTTTTGCCTGATTTTTACAAACTAAAAAGTTTAGTTCTCTTTATATTCTTTGTATATTCTTTATATATATCCAACATTCAAGCATATTAAATTTTCTATGTTTGGGGATTGGTCTCCTGTCCATTGTACATACATTTTAGATTTATTGAAATACACGGGCAATATTGATTTTCCTGCAATTGCTGGTTTGATGACTCGTTTAATACAGAAAAAATATCAAGATGGAAATTGGTAATCCTATTGCCACTAGACTATTTTACTGAACGGCCAACAGATGTTTCTGTGTTTAATGAGCCATTAATTTGTTTGATTAAACTACATCTGCTCATGGTAGTCTCCCTTTACTTTCAGATTATATCTTATTACGAGTAAAAATATATTTGCACAAAGTGCAGGATACGTTTGGGTACCCACTGTGCAGGCACCCTTGCAGTAAGTAGTGATGTAAGAGCTGCACCAAATATGACCTTGACCTTGAAAAATGATGTGTATCATCTCTACGTTAAAGACCATCATGATGTGAGGTTTGATCATGATCAATCCAATGGTGTGGGCCGTAGGAGAGTATATATACATATGCACTGACCTTGACCTTTGACCATAACCTTGAAAACTGGTTTGAACCATCCCATCATCATGCCAGGTTTGGTCAGGATCAACTAGTGGTGTGGGCTGTAGAAGAGTTGTACACACCGACACCCACCCACGAACACTACTACTTTATATAGAGAGATTATTAAGTTTAAACTTAAACCTAAATAACTGGCTCATTTGGCATAATGGTAAGAGTGTTCCCTAATGGGCTGGGATGCCTGGGTTCAATCCTCGGTCAAGTCATACAGAAGACTTAAATAATACTTAATGTCCTTGACTTAGAACAGTGCAAAGCTGTGCTCAGAGTTGTTCCATTCTCTGGTGCACACACAGGTGCAAGAATAAGTGAAGAATTGCACAATGTTCTGGATGAGTATAAAATCTCCTTTCTTAAACTTGCAGGATTCAAGAACAAGTATGGTTGGTGGGTGGGTGGGTGGAGGGGTGTCAAGGGATGTGGTTTATAGTCAGTCTCATGCTTCATACATACATTGCAATTCTCAAGAAATGGCTCATTATTTTCCCAAAATGCTGTGATGACAATCATTACAACTAACAGAAATATAGTCTCTCACTTAAATTGCTCTCCATTAATAATTAGAAAATAAACTGAAATACAGGATCAAAATAATTTGGAAAAACCTACACTCATTCAAGATGTGACCACACCTTGGAATTCAACATATATGCTAAAAAGAAATTTAGAACAACGAAAAGCTCTTGTAATGTATGCGGTTGATAATAAGATTCCAATCTTAACAACTTACCAATGGGGACGTGTTCAAAAAATTGTCCAGTTACTGAGTTCATTTGAAGAACTCACCAAAGAAGCAAGCCACAGAACATCAACCATATATCGACAATAATACTTAAGATTTTAGCTTTGAGGTTATTTCTTTCAAAAGTTGTCCAATCAAATTCTGATATTTCTGACTTTATTGGAATCCTTACTACGGTTGAACAATTCGGTGAATCAATAGAAACAAAATGATAAAAACGTGTTGGGTTAAACCTGGAAACTGCAATTACAATGAAAAATACAAAAATCACAATCTAAACTCAAAAGAACTAAATCCCTTATTCATCAGTGCACAAAAAAAACTTGATCATTACATAGCTTTACCACTACTCGCAAGAGGTGATGACCTATTTTAGTGGTGAACAAAAAAAAACAAAATTAAACAAAACAAAAAACGGATGAGAAGAGTAGTCTGAATAATTCAAATAGTAATATGAGCTTCAGAAGTTATAGCAGGAGTTTTCAGTCATTCCTGAGCAATGACTGGATGCACCTACTGAATTGCAGAGTTGGAAGGTATAAGATCATACCAATACTCCTAGCATTTCATTCAGTAAAAATATACTACCTCCGATCGGAAATAGTTGGTGCGGAAAAATTTTCAGTTTGGTCGAAAATACTTGGTGCATACAAGTTTCAAGTTTTATAAGGCAGTACTTTTGAAAGGAAATACAGGTTAACCAAATGATTATACTTAATTAACTTGACAATTGATTGTACGTACATTCTTACAATGTATGATTAAATAAATAGACAAAAAAATAATGCAAAAAGCTAAAACATGTATTTATTCAATTGTGTTAATTTACTTTTCAATTCTTCTTATATCAAAATTGAAGTGCGAACTTTTCCTTTTCTTTCTGTGCTTTTGACATATGCTGGTTCTTATAATATTTCTCAGGCACTAGGATTTACACTTTGAGTCTTTGGGGCCATACAATCAAGAAGTTGTTCCTAGGCAGCAAAGACCTCTGCACGTCACTGATCTTGATAAAAACTGAATTTTTTCTTAACTCTTTGTTAAATAAATTTTCTTATCTTTCTAATTCTCCTCCTCCCCTTTTTTACCACATCTGTTCAACTCCTGAGATGCTGAGTCTTTAGCATCGAACAGACTCTTTCCCATCCAAACCATTTTTTTTTTTCATTCATCAGATAAGGCCCAAATGTTGATATGTTTGCTTAAATGGTTGCAGGGTTATGTAACCTTACAAGTTGCGGGCGGCTATTCACCTCTACTTTCACCTGTTTCGATCGCAGATAAGCCCGAGAGGTTCAAAGTCGTCGAATCTACAAGATCGTATCCCCACCATCTGGATGCTAGCATCGTCAAGATAAGCTTATCTACAGTCTTGCATTTACAAATCTTGGGGAAGATTTATAGGCTTTCTTCCTTTTATCTCATTTTAGTAATGTAGGCTTTAAAATAGGCACATACACATATATTTAAAAAAAACTTTTTAAATTCCATTTTCACCCCAAACAAGGTACAGTGCCACTTTGATGTAGGGGGCTACTATCGGGGACATATGTTGCAGAGATATTATGAAGGGAGATGAGCAGCAAGATGTTTTTTTCACTTTTGCATATCAGCACAGTTGGGAAAGCAGGAACCCAGAAGAGAGTTCCAAAATCTAGCAGTTCTAGGGAAGAAAATATTAGAGTAGAAAACTTTCTTACATCAAGGGATCTTTACTGCGTAGGGGTGGGATTTTGCTGCTTGTTGGGTTTATCAAGGGTATTTACATCGAAAGGGTACAGTGGCTTGTAGTTTGTCGGAGCATTCACCATTAAAATACTTATAGAAAAGGCAGAGGGATGCAAGATTTTGTTGATGGGACAGAAGTTGAAGCTATATATATATATATACATATATATATATATATATATATATTTATTTATTTGTTTTACATAAGCATTTACATGTCGCTATACATTCATGAGCAGGTTTCAGTCAGCCAGTTACAAGTAACTACACCTCATTAGGCTATGTTGCTTATAGAAAAACTGAGTCCGGAATGAAAATTTGAAGAAAAAGAAAATTACAGATATTGATCAAGATGAGAAGTCACGTGATATTCTATATTCTTGATATTTGATACTTTTTTTTTTATTGGTGTATAATTTAAATTTTACATTTTTATATTATTATTATTATTATATTATTATTCTCTTTCTTTTTATATATTTTTATTCCTTTCATTTTTCTTTTCACATATTTAAATGCTGTTCATTCATTTTATTTTTGAGCATCACGTGACTGCTCTCTTGCTCAGTATCTGCTGTATTTTTCCACCCACTTTTCATTATGGACTCTAGTTTAGTATAAGCAGCATCGCCTGAAGAGGTCTAGTTACTTGTAACTGGGTGAACGAAGTATGCTCATGAATGTATAGCAATTTATAAATTTTTATGTAAAACATATAAAAAGTGTATCTTGTCCTACTTTTGTATCGAGCACTCTTGCATTAACCTTGTTAGAAACTCATTGGTGGTTTAATCTCTGGAAAATATTAACTTGGAATATATATATATATATATATATATATATATATATATATATATAATTGGCTGATTGAAACATGCTCATGAATGTATAGCGACATGTAAATGCTTATGTTAAAAAATACAAATTATATATATATATATATATATATATATATATATAGCTTCAACTTCTGTCCCATCGACGAAATCTTGGATCCCTCTGCCTGTTCTACAAGTATTTTAATGGTGAATGCTCAGACGAACTACAAGCCCCTGTACCCCTTTGATGTAAATACCCTTGACAAATCCGATAAGCAGCAAAATCCCACCCCTACACAGTAAAGATCCCTTGATGTGAGAAAGCTTTCTACTCTAATAGTTTCTTCCCCAAAACTGCTAGACTTTGGAAATCTCTTCTGGGTTCCTGCTTTCTCAACTGTACTGATATGCAAAAGTTCAAGTGTAATGTGAAAAGACATCTTGCTGCTCAACTCCCTACATAGTCTCCCTGCAAATTATGTCCCGATGGTAGCCCCCTTCATCAAAGTGGCACTGTGCCTTGTTTGGGGTGAAAATGGAATAAAAAATTTTTTTTTTTTAAATATATGTGTACGTGCCTCTTTTAAAGCCTTATTTAGAAGGCTATCACAATGCAAGGAATGGAATGTAGTCGGTGTTGAGGAAGAAAGATGAAAATAAGTGACAAATCAATAGGTATATACATATATGTCTATATTTGCTTTCACTCTTCCATCCAGCATACTTTGAATAGATCTGTTACATACACCATTTGAAAAAGAGGTTCCTCCGAAATATATTATGGAAATTATCACATAAAGTTGACCTCTTCAAGTAAGACATTGATACTTAACACAACTGAATAAATATATGTTTATATAGACAAATTGTCACTTGTTTTCGTCTTTCTTCCTTCACACCAACTACATTCCATTCCTCGCATTTTAAATTTTTAACATTTTTTTTTAATTAATACTTTTTAAAAGCTTAGAAAAGAATTTACTAAAAAAATTGATTTAAATTCGTCGTTATTTGTTTCATTTTATTTCTTATTCATTTTATTTATGTGTTTTAAAATTTTTCAACTACCGTGGAATTTCCAATGGTTCTGCTAATAATAAGTATTTATATATGATATATACAATTTTATAATTGTTATCTATATATTAATACGATAACCTTTTTGTTATTTTGTGTGTCACACTTGCATATTTTTTCTTCCGAGTGACTGTCGTTTAATTGTTATGATCTTCCATTTCTTTTAATAAATAATTTCACCAAGAATTTTTCATAAGTTTTGGTTTTAATTATAGCTGATGGCACCCAACTTATCTACTTTTTATAAATTTTACAAAGAATTTCTCCTAAGTTTTGATTTTGATTATAGCTGAAGGAACTCAAGTTATATATATATTTTATTCTTCATAAGTTTTGGTTCAAGCTAATGCACCTTAGTCATATGAATATATATTTTTTATTTTAGAAATCACAACTTTATAATATACTAGCGAGGGGTACCCGGCGTTGCCCGGGTGTTTAGAGGTGTGTGAAGGGGGAGGGGGGGGTTAAAAAAAAGTAAGTATGAGGATCGAACCCGAACCGTTGAGGCAAAGTTGTAAATTAAAGTGTGAAAAAGAAACGTGCGACCTTAACCATTGCCCCACCGCGAGATGCTATTACTTGGATTTAGCAGGTGCCCGTTTTAATGAGTTAATGAGATCAAGTTTGACTGCGGGATAGTATACCTTTACTGCTGAATGCTTTTTTTCCCTTACCCCCCCCCCCAAGATGTTATAGGAAAAAGACTAACCCACATGCGGTGAGCGACAAATATTGAATATTTATCTACCCGAAATCGAGCAAATTAAATAGACAGGCGAGCTTCGTTGTTAATTGTGAGATATTACGATTTATATGTGATATAAAAAGTTTTAAAAAGTTGTGAAGCGAGCGACCGCTTCTCTGAAAAAAGCCTTTTGTTGACATACAGAAAAAGCGAACACACATACATACATTTTCGCTTTTATATATATATATAGATAAGAATCGATAGAAAATTTACTCTATAATAATATATACGAAATCTGCATAAACTAAAATATCATATTTAAACATATTTTACGACCGGGTTATGCCGGACATCCCTGCTAGCTTAGGTAAATACTTTTGCAGTTTTAACAAAAGCGCTATATATAATATAATATCAGGGCGACTCCATTTATGCTGAACATCCACAAAATACCATCAATATATTACATATGAAAGCGTCCCCTGTGGAATTTCCACAAGTCCCGTTAGTTATCATTAACACGTTACACAACCAACTTTATAAACATCTGTGGATAACATTATATTTTGTCGCTTAGAATGAAGCTATTAGCACAACCACAAATAATCTGTAAACCAGGCTCGAACTCAGGACGATGATTCTCAAGACCTCTCTTTAGCAGAATGGTACAATAATTAAGAGAAAAAAAGAGAAAGAGTGAGAGAGCAAATAATTCTACCGGGAACTTACATAA
>NC_136511.1:45221322-45256322 GCF_053919585.1 Euprymna scolopes | reverse complement strand
GTAATTCATTGAGTTTAAAAAGAGGGAGAGAGATAGAAAAAAAAAAAAAAAAAACGGAGCCTATCTTCTGTCTCCATCAAAACTCGAAGAAAGGCCAAAAAAGATTACACAAATTATGAAATTTTATTTTTGGAGAATAAAAAAACAATATCAGATACATTTTATTTTTAGGAAATAATATATTATAAACCAAAACTTATGAAGAATTCTTGGTAAAATTTACTACAAAAAATATGTCATAACAATTAAACAACAGTCATTCAGAAGAAAAAAGATGTAAGCGTGACACACAAAATAACACACACGCTATCATATTAATATATAGATAACGACTAAGGCTAGCGCTGAATGTTTTGGTTTCAATTCCAGCTGATGGCACCAAAGTCATTTTCCTTTTTTTGTAACTTGAAATTATGACTATATATATTGGGTACAATATCATAATTTGCTCTATAATAATAAATACGAAATCTGCATAAATTAAAATATATTTAGTGGATTTTATGACTGTGCAACACTAGGCGGTCTTCTAGTGTGTGTGTGTATATATATATATATATATATATATATATATATATAGAGGCTCTGATATGGTTGACTATTTTAAAAAACTGATTACATATAATGATAGAAGATGTATCGAGACACAGGAATGGGTATGTTTGATCTGGCAGAATGAGGGTTCATTAAAATTGTGGGGTCTGCGTTCGAACCTGGTCCACAAAATATGGAAATAAAAAATTTAAAAATTAAAAAAAAAAAAAACGTTTACAAGTGTTTTTGATATAGATGTACATAATAATACTTTGATAAGTATGTTTTAACTTAAATAGGGATGGTATAATAAAATTGTGGGGTCTGCGTTCGCGCCTGGCCTCCATAGAATGGAAATAGGCACAAACTTTTATAAAGACTTTTCATATTTATCTGCGTAAGTATACTTTGATAATTATGTTTCAGTTTGAAGAAATATGGCATAATAAAATTATGGGGTGTTCGTTCGCACCTGACCTCCATAGAATGGAAATATGTCACAAAGTTTAACAAGGGTTTTTAATATAGATCTACAGAATATTGTGATAAGTGTTTCAGTGTGAACAGGTATGGTATAATAAATGATGGGGTTTATCTATTTTATTTTTACTTTCATCATATTTTGCTTTGGTTTTGATACACCCAAATTGGAAACTATCTCTTTACAACCCTTCCTTTTCATAACCTATCATACTTCCATTTTCTGTAGGCTGTTTTTGAACCCAATCAACGACGGGTACTTTTGCTAGTATATATATATATATATATATATATATATATATATATATATATATATATATACATACACACACATTAGTGTTGGGACGATTATCGGAACAGGAATCGAGAATCAGAAAAATAGAAACTTTTGGGGGAATTGGAAAAATTAGAACCTACTTTTTTTTATGCCAAACATGATTCTTTTAATTGCCTTTTTCTATTTAATTTTGTTAAAAAGCAAATTCTACTGCTGGTAATAATGATAATGTTAATAATGATGTTAATAATAATAATGTTAATAATGATGTTAATAATGATGTTAATAATAATAAAATAATAAATATTTATTAATTTTAAAATAATAGTAAAACTAAAATCTATAAATCATTTTTTTGCAAGTGTATTTTTTACGCTTGAGAAAAAAAAATCACATTTAACACATGTTTTGACGATAATTGGGAAACAATAACTACTTCATAGTTAAATGTTTGCCGGGATCAAAGTGTAGTATCTGTTCTACAAATGCTGCACTAAAGGTAATTTGTCTCAGTCAAGTGAGCGGAAGCCCTCTATACTGGGACAATTATTATTTTTGGTATTGGGGAAGCAAATAACTACATTAGAGATTCATAAAGAATCGGGAATTTAGTAAGGAATCGGTAATTGTATTGGAATGATGAAAAATACTTATATATATATATATATATATATATATATATATATATATATATGTATGTATATATAATATACATCACTTTATATATATATATATATATATAATATACATCACTTTATATATATATATATATAATATACATCACTTTATATATATATAATATACATCACTTTATATATATATAATATACATCACTTTATATATATAATATACATCACTTTATATATATAATATACATCACTTTATATATATAATATACATCACTTTATATATAATATACATCACTTTATATATAATATACATCACTTTATATATATAATATACATCACTTTATATATATAATATACATCACTTTATATATATAATATACATCACTTTATATATATATATAATATACATCACTATATATAAAATACATCACTTTATATATATATATAATATACATCACTTTATATATATATATGTATATATATATATTAATAATATACATCACTTTATATATATAATATATATCACTTTATATATATATATAATATACATCACTTTATATATATAATATACATCACTTTATATATATATATAATATACATCATTTTATATATAGTATATACATAACTTTATATATATATATAATATACGTCACTTTATATATATAATATAATATATATCACTTTATATATATAATATAATATACATCACTTTATATATATAATATACATCACTTTATATATATATAATATACATCACTTTATATATATATAATATACATCACTTTATATATATATATAATATACATCACTTTATATATATATATAATATACATCACTTTATATATATATATATATAATATACATCACTTTATATATATATATATATAATACATCACTTTATATATATATATATATATATAATACATCACTTTATATATATATATAATATACATCACTTTATATATATATATAATATACATCACTTTATATATATATATAATATACATCACTTTATATATATATATATAATATACATCACTTTATATATATATATATAATATACATCACTTTATATATATATATATAATATACATCACTTTATATATATATATATAATATACATCACTTTATATATATATATATAATATACATCACTTTATATATATATATATAATATACATCACTTTATATATATATATATAATATACATCACTTTATATATATATATATAATATACATCACTTTATATATATATATATAATATACATCACTTTATATATATATATATAATATACATCACTTTATATATATATATATAATATACATCACTTTATATATATATATATAATATACATCACTTTATATATATATATATAATATACATCACTTTATATATATATATATAATATACATCACTTTATATATATATATATAATATACATCACTTTATATATATATATATATATATATATATATAATATACATCACTTTATATATATATATAATATACATCACTTTATATATATATATAATATACATCACTTTATATATATATATAATATACATCACTTTATATATATATATATATAATATACATCACTTTATATATATATATAATATACATCACTTTATATATATATATATAATATACATCACTTTATATATATATATATAATATACATCACTTTATATATATATATATAATATACATCACTTTATATATATATATAATATACATCACTTTATATATATATATAATATACATCACTTTATATATATATATAATATACATCACTTTATATATATATATAATATACATCACTTTATATATATATATAATATACATCACTTTATATATATATATATATATATAATATACATCACTTTATATATATATATATATAATATACATCACTTTATATATATATATAATATACATCACTTTATATATATATATAATATACATCACTTTATATATATATATATATAATATACATCACTTTATATATATATATAATATACATCACTTTATATATATATATAATATACATCACTTTATATATATATATAATATACATCACTTTATATATATATAATATACATCACTTTATATATATATATAATATACATCACTTTATATATATATATATAATATACATCACTTTATATATATATATATAATATACATCACTTTATATATATATATATATAATATACATCACTTTATATATATATAATATGCATCACTTTATATATATATATAATATACATCACTTTATATATGTATATATAATATACATCACTTTATATATGTATATATGATATACATAACTTTATATATGTATATATGATATACATAACTTTATATATGTAATATACATCACTTTATATATATAATATACATCACTTTATATATATAATATACATCACTTTATATATATAATATACATCACTTTATATATATAATATACATCACTTTATATATATAATATACATCACTTTATATATATAATATACATCACTTTATATATATAATATACATCACTTTATATATATAATATACATCACTTTATATATATAATATACATCACTTTATATATATAATATACATCACTTTATATATATAATATACATCACTTTATATATATAATATACATCACTTTATATATATAATATACATCACTTTCACTACACTGATGAAGACTTAAGGATCGGTCAAAAATTATGTACTTGTAAAAAAATGTTTTTTCATAATATTATGTTGTATTCCTGCACGTCACCAATTGAAAACAAAGAAAAGTTATAAGCTTTTATACTTTTCGTATTTTTAAAATACATTTTCATATATATAATTATTAGAATCTCCCACTATTTTCATATTTTCTTTCCGTTACAAACTTATCTTTATCAACTAAATCAACTGGAATGGCCCGGTCGTAAAATACGCTTAAACATGATATTTTAATTTATACAGATTTCGTATTTATTATTATAGAGCCAAATCTCTATTGATTATTATATTGTACCCAATATAGAGTAGTCATTTCCAGAGTAAAAAAAAAGATTTTAATGCCATCAGCTAGAATCGAAACCAAAACATATAGCTCTCCAGCCTTATTTGTTGCCATCTAACCTAAATCCATACGCATATAAAAACTTAAATAACCTTGTTAAAAGCTATAAATGTGTATTTGTTCATACATAGAAGTAACATGTTTAGTGGACTTACGCCTGCCAAGTTACAATATTTTTAATTTTGACCTCTTAGCAACTATTTTTACCTGCTAAAAGCCAAATCAGAGTTATTCCACTGGTCAAATCTCCTATATATCCTATATGATATGGCATAATCACGTTAACACACCGGTTCCCATCAGATCACTGGTTAAGCAGCGTTGAGTTTGGTCATTATTAAAATGGGTGACCAATTTGGGAATTCCAAGCGGTGTATGTAGGAGAACGTCAACACCTCCCTGCAAGAGTTGCAAAAACCTAACGTCGTCATCTCCCCTAATGAGCATATACATGCAAATGGGGACTGCTTGTGAATTTCATACTCCCATGGAACTTCCTCTTTTGGAGGAAGCTGATTAAACCTGAATAGAGTTAGTGCCGTTTCGCACACACACACTAAGTTTCAAGTCTGTGGATTAGAAATTGATATTTTAGGTCCTCAGACAGACAAGATCATACATATATTATGATAAAGTCGTATTCCTGTTTGTCTGTTCACAATTTGATTAGTATGTACAAAATTTATATTTCAAAGCAATCAAAAGACGTTTTGATGTGGTAAAAAACCGTGGGAAAATAAAGATTGCACAAATTAAGTTTTAATCTTGCAAAGTTGAGCCTCCTTTAGGGCATTTAACGAAATTGATCCACCTTTTTAGAATTGCCATCATTTGACCCTGGTTTATCCATGGTTTAAAACTTATGACCACAGATAAACAACACTTCAGTGTAATGGAGGAAGATAAGGTAGGAATAGTTTTTTATGTTCTTACCTTATAAAGTTCAAGAGGTCAGACCAAAAACATGTCAATCCGATTAAGGCCATGCCTAAAACAGGCCAAGAGAGCACCACCACATTAAATTAATCTTTGCATGTTTTATAAATTTCTAATACTAATTTCTATACTAATCTAATCTTAGTTATTGAAATGCATTGAGATTTAAAGAGTTCATGACAAGGTCTTACCTATAAGAGGCCAAGAGAGCACAACCACATTAAGCCAATCTTTGCATAAAAGGTTAACGTAGTTTGTTTGAAACATTGTTTAATGTGTATATAAGAAAAATTTGGTTTATAGAAAGCAGAACAATAAAGAGACGTAATGGATAGACTCACATTGAAGCAACTTAAGGTATAATGATGGAACCAGCCATGCAGTTTCACTTTACTGAAGCAATACATGCATATGTACAATCATATGACTTTGTGTTTGACTTTTTTTTTCAAACACACCCCTGATGAAGGGATGACTTCCCTAAATATATAGCATTACGGATAGACCACCTGACGCAAGTAGGAATATAAGAACATATTACATGTAGAAATTATATATATATATATATATATATATATATATATATATATATATATATATAATAACAAAGTCCCAACCTTAACCTTTGACCATGACCTTGAAAAAATAGTGTACATCATCCCTAGGTTGAAGACTATCATTATACGAGGTTTGATCATGATCGGTCCAGTGGTGTGGGCTGTAAGAGAGTATATATATACACATAGGCTATGACCTTGACCTTGGAAAATGGTGTGCATCATACTTAGGTAGGGGACCATCATAATGCCAGGTTTGGTCATGATCGGTTCGCTAGTGTGAACTGTATGGGAGTTGTACACAGACACACACACACGAACGATACTACTTTATATATATACTAGCAGGGCTACTCGGCGTTGCTCGGGACCGTATAAACAATGAAAAAACAAAAGCAGATATTGAACATATGTTTTATTCTTAGGGGAGAGGAATCTTTCATCTCAAGTTTTAGCGTTACAAACAAACATTTGTCTTTTATATATATAGATAATGACAGGTTTTTTGGGGGCCCCCCTCGAAGATAACTGATCAGTTGACCAACTTCTAGTGGTCCGTTTGACGTGAAATTTCGATATTTGTCATCCGATACCAAATTTGTCAAGTTTGGTCCCGCCTTTCAAAAGTTTTAGCGTTACAAACAAACATACATACATACACACAGACGTTTGGCTTTTATATATATAGATGAGTATATATATATATATATATATATATATATATATATATATATATATATATATATATATATATATATACACATGTATTGCTTCAATAAAGCGAAAAAAACAAAAATAAAACAAAAAAATAAAACAAAAAAACAGTAGTTATAAATTGTATTTCACAAAAATCATATCACTACATACTGCCCGAATGAGAGTAAGCTATGAGTATCTCCGTGGATTAAATAAAGGTCTGTTCAAAATTTCGTACATATTTACTACAGTAAGCTTGGGTGACTTTGAACATTCTGGGTGACTTTTAACCATTAAAAATATAAAAATGATAATGCGTAAATAATATATAATCTTGGCATTGGTTCTCTTGTAGGAGACGTATCCCTGAACTACTTTCACTAATGACCGTTTTGGTAGAAAAAAAAGTCCACCGATATCAGCCCACTGCTACAAATTCGGAGTAGGAACATGTGAGCGAGAAAACGCGAAAATATTCCGAGAAACGTCTCCTACAGGAGAACCCTTATATACATATTTATTATTATTTTAAAAAATTGTTGACAGGCTCCAAGCCCCCCCCCCCAATGACCAGAATCACTTTACGGTAGTTCTACAAAAATTCCCAAGTTCAAAAAGACACATCTGAAGAAGGTCGGAGGTTACAGCGACCAAAACATTGTGAGAATAACGTTCAAGATGAGAACAGAATGTCTGAATAATCCAAATCTATATTTGTTTCTTGAACAGAAACCAAGTTGAGGGGAAAAGGGAATGAGAGAAAGAGAATGTGAATTAGAGAGAGAGAGAGAGAGAGAGAGAGGGAGTAGGAGACAGAAAGTGTGAGAGAAAGTGAGAGAGAGAGAGAGAAAGAAAGAGAGAAAATGAGAGAAAGAGAATGTGAATGAGAGAGAGAGAGAGAGAGAGAGAGAGAGAGAGAGAGAGAGAGAGAGAGAGAGAGAGAGAGAAGTTAGCTATAAATGCCAGCATCACGTGCATCTTTCTTTGGATGACTATTCATTGAATAGATTGTTTACATTTATAACTTCAGCCATCCTCATCAACACCCCCCCCCCCGCCATCCCACCTCTAATCTGGGGAAGGACAAGATGGATGGATACTTAAAGAATTCCCAAATTGATAACACCGATAAGATGATTACTTTTTAGTTAACCCTCTCCCCACTCCCCGTCCCGACACTACTCGACTCGCCTGAAAACATTCCAACATCCTAACGAGTTGTCCGACCATGACTGGCGAGCTGCTGAGTGCTGCACCCATCTTAATTGGTCGACATTAGATAATGCAGAAATGAAGGACGAGATCCAAGGAGTGCGCGTAAACATGTCTCCAGAAAACGGGGCATGTTTTATCTGAGGGACAAGACGGTTTTAAATATGCAGTTCGCTTGAAATCTATTGGGAGTGGTGGTTGGAGGTAGGAGGAGGAAGAGGCATGTGGTCTCCTTACAACCCCTTTCTCACAGAAGAGACGTCGCCAGTCTTTCTTTATCATTATTTCCGGGAATGGTGCTCGACCGAGCTCCAGTCTCTAGGTCTTTTCCTTGCAAGAACTCGTTTTACTACCTCAACAAAAACATATCTGCTTTTTTCCTCCATGTGCGTATTATCAGGTGAAACTTTTGTTCTTTCAGTCTACAACAGATTATTCTTCTACAATTTGTTACGGTTGCCATATCAGACCCATCTTTCTTGCTTAGATAGAGTTCAAAACCAGCTATGCAATGTAGTGGAGGCTATTCTCCTTCTTACAAATGTCTTCTCTGTTGTATCATCGAGTGAAAAATAACAGATATAATAATATAGAATAGATTTTTTCCCCCTTTTCTGTAAGGTACAATAATAGACGTCCGTGACATTTCTGAATTTTTGAGATGAGGATTGGTTATTCGTATTCATCGAACTACTGCTCTCATCTTGAGTGTGATTTTCCCAACGTTTTGGTCAATGTAATTGCCGACCTTCTTCAGGTGTATCTTGTTGAACTTGGGAATGTTTTTGTTGAACTCCGGAATTTGAACGGAATTTCGAGCGGAACCCTTTATTTACTTCACAGGGGTAGTATGCTCTTGTTCCATCAACCATGACTGGATAGAGGTCCTAAGTAATTCGCAAATGTATTTTTCTGGCGCCCAGACTGAGGATTGAACCTTCAACCTTCAGGAGAATATCACTTTTTACAATTGATTTTTTTCCAAGTACTCTGACCACTGCGCTATGGGTCCTGAGTTCAACAGAAACATTCCCGAGTTTGACAAGATACACTTGAAGAAGGCCGGATGTTACATCGACTGAAACGTTGTGAAAATCACACTCAAGACCAAAACAGTAGTCCGATGAATCCAAGTAATACGAATAGACGTCCGTGTTGGGTAGCAACAACTGGTAACTGAGTTAGCAAGTTGTTGCAGGTTTTAAAATGCTTGTTATCTGTGAAATAGCCACGTAAAACTGATGCAAGAACGAAGGAGAACGTTCAACAAATTTATTCACACACGTACGAGTGAGATTATAGTTGAGTAACTGGATGTGCAAGGATATAAATCTCTCATTAGGAACCGTATGTGCTTCGTCTTCGAGGTGTCATGGCCGAACTCCAACTTCTACTACATTTAAGGGCGATCACTCCCTTGTCAATTCAAGGGAAGTAACTCCCTTCTTTTAGGTTCATCCTAATACAAGTAAAACTTCAATGGTTCAATGAGTTTGCATTTCTAACTCAGTTACACTCCTTTAACATACGTGAACCGTAGTCACATGTTTGTGCCACGTCAGAACAAAGACGTTCTTTCTCTCTGCTCTATCATTGTTTTAATAGAAACTGCCCCACTGAGCTCTAATCTTTGGTTCCTTCCTGTAAGACATTCACAGCTAGAACTCTTCGCACTACAATGACAGAAAATGATAATTTTTTTTGTTCTCCTTCCATGTACCTAAAGAAAGTTTCCATGGACAAAGCTTTATTATAAGGGCTTCTCAACTGTGGAACATATTACCGCAGAACTGAATTTACAGCAATCGAGGTGGAAAAAAAAAAAAAAAAAAAATTAATAAAACAAAAACATAAATTAAAATAAAAAAAAAATATTAATAATAAAAAATAAAACAAAATAAAAAATTAATAAAACAAAGTATAAATCTCATAATTCGTTCGTCTTACTCCCAAGCTTCTTGATGTAACGTCACTGTTATTCTTCTTCAATAGTGTCGTTACATTTTCACTCGGACCTAACACGTTGTATCTGAGGCAGTCGCAAACGAAAACAAAACAGGAAGGAAATTCGACTCTGCTTTTTTTTCCCTGTTGAAATGAAATACATTTATCCATGGTTCTTCCAAAATAAACACATTATCTCTCGTTTTAAAAGTCTCAGTTTATGTCGTCTGCCATGTAGGTAAAAAGTTTTTCTTCACCATGGCCAAACGTTCATCTTCCTCGGCTGCAATGTCTTCGCCCGGTCCTCGCCACGTGACGCATTTTTTCTTTCTTTTCTCTTCCTTCACTATGACGTCACATTGCGCATTGGCTCATTTGCATATGTGTTATTCGGCTGCAGCTGCTGCTACCAGCGCTAGCAGCTCTGTTAGATTAGTTTCTTATAGAAACTTTGCTAAAAGTAATAACTTGTTTAAAACTGTAGTCAAGTGTAAACTTTTTGCCTTAGGAGTTCGACTGCAAGTCACAATCTTTTATCGGAATATCCAATGCAAAATGAAACCAGTGAACAGGTGCAAACGATCTGTATAGAAATGTCCATTTAACAGAGCTCCCCTCCTCGTTCTTTGAATAACTCACAACTTGCAACAGCGCGCAGAGAAGCAAAAGAGGACATGAAAATTGTGCTGTTATTATTTTTATATAAAAGAAAACTTCTGTCGAGACAATCAGGATAATGAGGTCAGTTTGGTACAAGTTGTCGCCATGAAAAACTGACCAATCAAAAGCAACCATGCTGTGCAGACTGGAATAGATTACAAATAGTACAGAATACTAACAAGGACTTTGGGCCAATAAAATTTTATGTTTACCAATTTTTTTTATTGTTTATTTAAAAATAATTTATTTCGTTATTTAAAAAAAAATTTGTTTATTTAAAAAAAATTTATTTGCTTATTTAAAAAAAAATTATTTGTTTATTTAAAAAAAAATTATTTGTTTATTTAAAAAAAATTATTTGTTTATTTAAAAAAAATTTATTTGTTTATCTAAAAAAAATTTTTTAAATAAAAATAAAAAAATAAAAATAAAACACACACAGACACACACTATTATTTAGGAATCTAAAGTAGGACGTCCCCCGCCCCCACCCGGTGTGCTTGAGGTATTGTGGTGAACGAGAACTTTAACTAAGATCAAGCATAGACTAGCAAAGGTACAAGGACGAGGATGACCATAGACACCCTCTCCCCAATTTTTGATTGGCCTTGTGCCTAATTTTTTGTTTATTACTGTTTTGTTGTAAACTTTTCAGAGTGAATAAAAACTATATAGCTCAAAGTGTAGTATCTGTTCTGATGCTGCAATTAAATTTTTTGTTCTCGGTTAGTGGAGGAGAAATCCTTCACGACTGAGACAATTTTTTTTATTTTTGTTCCTTTTCTCCCCATTAAAAACGACCCTGGTGTCTAACTCTGCTCATGTGGGGAGGCAAGTAAATAGGTACTAACAGACACTTCAACCAAATGTTAATGAGACTAGCATGATATAAACATGTCCCTATTTACTAGCCCCCACCTCCCCATGTAGACAAAAATCATGATTGTGGTTCGATTTTTTTTTGGGGGGGGGTCATTGGCCTGTAACTCACTGATATATATATATATATATATATATATATATATATATATATATATATAGCATCTGCTGAATGGCATACTGGTTCAAAGCCTTGACTGTCATATGGGCGGTGGGGTTTCGATCATGGCTTGAGGTAGTTACCTGTCTAGCCGCACTGATGAGCTGTGATTCAGCGAAACAGTACTGTATGTGGATGACTATAATGCTCCCTATCTTGGGTTGAGCATATTGGGAAGTGATACATGATATACCATTGGGGTATTAAGCGATGCTCTTTGTGTAAATAAATTGAGTTTAGGTATTCGGACGATGTCAAAACATCATTAATTCACTTCCTGCACAGCAGCTGCTGAATGGTGTAATGGTTTAAAGCCTTGACTGTTGTACGGGCGGTCGGGTTTCGATCATGGCTTGAGGTAGTTGCCTGTCTAGCCGCACTGATGAGCTGTGATACAGCGAAACAGTACTGTATGTGGATGACCATATATCGTATAAAAAATAATACACAGAAAAACCCTTAGGCCTCTTTCACCAATGTCGAAATCGATGGGAGGGTCCATCATACCATATATAAGTAAAAATATGGAATTAGATTCTGTAAATTAAAAATTCTATTATTCGACAAGGAATAAAATTTACAGTTTATTCCTTATTCCATGGAGTTTCAATGAACGGCTTATAACCTTTTAATTTTTTTCTTGATGTATATATACCTGTATTTATTGGGACCGATGAAAAAGGAACAAACTAAATTATATGTTCATTAACATTTCATCTTTATTTCAAGACTTCCTTAGTATGATTAAATTGAAGAAAATAAAATACCAGTACAATATTGGAAAATATACTTGTTTTGTTTGTAATGTAAAACGGATGTCTTTGTTTTATTTCAGAACGAAAAATAGTCGTTAATATTTAAAGTGTATATAGCATTGTGGAGAGACTGAAATTTTTTTTAACGTTATTAGCCGTTAGATGTTTAAAAAGATATGACGCAATTCTTTTTCGAATGAATACGGCCGTTATAATTCAAATGTTGGATGTGTACTAGAAATGAAATAAAGACAAGTATACTTTTAAATATTATCATTTTCTTCAAAATAATCACCCTGAGGAAATCTTGAAATAAAGACGAAACGTTGATAACAAACTTTGGTTGGTTTCCTTTTTCATCTCTCCATCACATCATAATATTTCTATAATTTGCATTATATATATATATCTCAGTAATTTACATTCTAAATAAAAAAATATATATCTCTTTTTTTTTTTTAAGAATATTTTATTTTGTCTTACACGTGTTTTGTTGAATGGTGTACAAACGATCAGGCTGGCTTTGATGTTGTGGGGGGTCATTTTGGTGATGTTCTCGCTGTATGAACAAACGAAGTAGTCCAGTGGGTTCAGTTTGGACAGGATCACTAAATTCTTTAGCACATCCAGGTACACTTGGGTGTTGACTTTCAAGCTGACTTCAAAGATATGAAGGGGCCCTCACTTAAAACCATACCAAGGACCATAAGCGTGACCGGAAATTTTGTTTTCATCACCCTGGGCACATCCCTGTTATTCGTGGCAATCCAGTGATGCATTTTGAGAGTGCTGGCAATGGTCCTGTTTTCATAACTTGGACCGGTAGAGAGCATAAATTGTACAGTGGTGCATCTCCAATCTCGCTCATTGAACATTGTGTCATTTTCAGACATGATAAAAGGCTCTTATCGCTCTTGGGATTTGTACACAACTGGCCAACTAGTAGATAGTTTGCAAAAAAATGGTTTTTATGAAATGGAAATGGAATCATGTCGTCTTTTCCAGGGCGAAAATTTTATCATTCCATCAAATCTACAGACTTAAAATCCTCCTCTACGCATGCGCAAACATACATTTATACGTTAAACTGTGTTAGTTTTTATAGTTTTGATATTCATCTATATTTAGATCATATGGCAGTGCATACCACTGGAGAGCTAAATGTTTTGGTTTCAATTCTAGCTAATGGCACCCAAATCATATTTTTTTTAATTTACTTTTGAAATATACTACAAGGTGCCTTCAATAAGTTACCAGACTTCTTTTGTACAGGTGTTTAAAATTGTCATAGACTTTTGAAAATCCAGAATGTTATTACTGTACATCTTATGAGATGACTGACCAATTTTTATGATTTCAGGTTCAAATGAACAGCTACAGCAGGAATTGGAATACACCTTACTAAAGCCCGATTGTCACAGCTTGTGAATTTCAAAAATGCAATCTGGACGTGAGGAAAATTTAAGAGAACGATATGCAATAAAATTGTTTTAAACTTGGAAAAAATGCCACAGAAACGTATGGAATGCTTCAGATTGCTTTTGGACCATCTTGCATGAGTCGAGCATCAGATTTTGAGTGGTATAAGAGATTCAAAGAAGGCAGAGAGTCTGTGAGGGATTATGAGCGGTGTGGAAGGAATAAGGAAGTCAGAACACCAGAGTTGATTGGCCAAATAAAGAATTTAATACATAAGGACCATCGTGTGTCTATAGAGACAATAAGTGCACAGTTTGATGTCAGTGTGGGAACTGTACACACGACTATTCTCAAGGAACTGAAGATGCGGTAGATTTGCTCGAATACACCAATCCACAACTTTATCCTTGTCGCAGACTATTGGACAAAGATGGGCATTAAGACAGTTAATCACCCTCCCTATAGTCCAGACCTTGCTACCTGTGACTTTTGGTAATTCCCTAAGCTCAAGGAAAATTTTACAGGGTGTCATTATGAGCCAATTGAAATGAAAGAGGCTGTGACAAGGGTCATTAACATGCTTACACAAAAGGATGTCTATAAGACCTTGCAGAAGTTGTTGGAACGGTACAAGTGCATTGCAGCCGGAGGAGATTACTTCGAAGGAACTAGAGTTTCATGTGCGTACTATAAAAGCGCCCATATGAAAATAGTCTGGAAACTTATTGAAGGCACCTCATATATTGGTTACTCGATAGAGATTGGCTCTATAATAATAAATATGACATCTGTATTAATTATAATATGATATTTAAGCATATTTTTCGACTAGGCAACTCCGAGCGGCCGGCTAATACACACACACACACACACACACACACACACACACACACACACACACACATGAATGCTCGTTTACATACACCTATATTCACGTCACGTGTGCCGGCATGTGTTGACATATATCTACCTATTTTTGCTTGAAATTATTTATGTAAAAAGAAAGAAAACAAAATAGGTCTTATTGTTATTAAACACCTACATAGGTAGGCATTCAGTCACATAGGCATAGCTAAGAATATTTTGTAAATTACAAACAACATTAAACAGTTGCGGTTGTTTTTCATTCAGGAAAAAAAAAAATGGTGTCAAGCGTTTTGACTCATTAAACATTCGTTTCAAACTTTAATAATTTCAACTTTTGTTGACCCATTCTTAAAAACTAGTTGAATTTGATAGATTCAGAGAAATATGATTTTGATATCAGGTTGGTGCAAAATTTTTGCCGGCTTGTAGAGGAGACATTTTGAACCGTTGTTATTTATTTTTTTTTGCATATTTTTATTACTTAAATAAATCATTATGATTGATTTAGAACTTTTTCTTTCAGATTATTAAAGCATCATTCATGTTTTTTTTGCCATATTCTCACCCATGTTGACCAGAGAACGTCCTTCTACCAACATTTGGACGATCTTATTTATAACTACGGTTAGGACAATCAATCAATGAGAAGCCTCCAACCTCATTATAAAAATATCGAATGTTGGATACAAGCGTGGCCTTCGTTATAAAGATGGCCGGCCAGCTGAAAAAATGACGTCATCGCCGAGGTCCCAACAAGCAAGATATGTGGAACTCTTAGACTGTCAATAATGAACAGTAATTTTTACAGACAGCGTTACAAAACTTCAAAATTGGATTAAAATAAAGAAATAAAGAAAGAACACGATTTATACTGAAACTCATCTAATATTAATAATAAAAAAATAATTAAAAAAAACACAAGTTATTTGTTTAAGTATATTATAAGCAATTGAATATTTCGTTGTATTATAGATTTTAAAGATTAGAATGCGTTCTTTAATTACTTATAAATTACATTTTAAAAAAGTGAAGGAACACGATTTGATTTGAAATAAACTTGAAGTTTATTTAATATAATTAAATGAAAATTATGCATGTAAGATTATGAATATTTGAAGCAGAACACAAGCAAAACATTTGATATGAGTTAAGACAATAAACAAATATTAAAATTAAACTTTTTTTTTTAATCAAAATGAATATTTTTTTTTAAATCAAAATGAATATTTTTTTAATCAAAATGAATATTTTTTAATCAAAATGAACCACAATATTTTTTCAAAATCAAAAACAATATTTTTAATAAATTCATGAAATATTGCACAGTAAAAAAATCAACCTAAAGAAAAAATCATGTTTCTTATTTAAGATTATTTCACCACACAACAAAAATAACATGCAAAATCATTTTTTTATATCCATATTTTCAGTTTGTTAAAATACGTGGGTTTGTATTACTGTACACATAGATTCGAAAAAGTTGTCAAAAAACAAATATATAACAAATAAATGTTATCAAAGGCAAGATAAGTTACTTTTCTGCCAAACTGGATATATTTTTCGTGTTTTTATTCAATGTAACATGTTTATTCAGCTCGAAAAACATAGTGTTTACCGATGTATTCGAAAATTCCAGATGGCGTCTGATTCTCTCTTTAACACGGTAAGTTTGGGATAAGGTGTTATAAATACAAAACCGGATAAAATACTGTTAAAAACTCGCTCAATATATGTTACCGTGACATAGGTTGACATATATTCGGCGGGTTTTTAATAGTATGTTGTATAGTTTTTTATTTATAACACCTTATCCCAAACTTACCGTGTTAAAGAGAGAATCAGACGCCATCTTGAATTTTCGAATACATCGGTAAACACTGTTTTTCGAGCTGAATAAACATGTTACATTGAATAAAAACACGAAAAATATTTGGTAGAAAAGTAACTTATCTTGCCTTTGATAACATTTATTTGTTATATATTTGTTTTTGACAACTTTTTCGAATCTATGTGTACAGTAATACAAAGCCAATTACGTTAATGAAATGAATTGTACTTATTTACTATGCCTCCCCACGGGACAGTTAGACACCAGGGTCGTTTTTTAACGTGGAGAAAAGGTACAAAAATAAAAATTGTCTCAGTCGTGAAGGATTTCTCCTCCACCGAAAGAGAACAAGAAATAGAATGCAGCATCTGGAGAACAGATACTACACTTTGATCTGGTCCCGAAGGCCAAGACTGTTTAAGACCACGAGTGAACGCGCGTTTTTTTTTTTTTTTTAGTTTAGTTTCATATATATATATATATATATATATATATATATATATATATATATATATTATATATATATATAATATATATATATATATATATAAGTATTTTTAAATTTTATCTTTCTAGCTTTAAAAAAAAGTTAAAAAATTTTATCAGCCGGCATAATTTATTTTTAAATATTGAAAAATTTCAGAAAAATAAATTATTGTTAGATTTTTAAAACGTGTGTCAACAGCTTAAAAAAATCGTGTTTTAAAGAGTCGATGTTGTCTCGCATTTTCATTAGTTTTGTATGCTGTAAATTTTTTTTTTTTAATATTAGCAATTTATTTGAAGCTTCTTCTTTTGAATAGTAGAACATTTAGGATGATAATATTGAATTAAATTATAGTTACATCGTGTTAAATACAGGGGGGGGGAGCACGTTAAAACTTACTTTGCTGAATGGAGATGGTGTAAAATCTTTTTTTTTTTTCACTGCATTATAATTCTTTATCTTTCGGAAATGAAAATACTGTCACTTTTTGGTCCTTTACGATAATTTCCTCAGCAAGTTGGAACGATGCACCGTGAAGGCATTTTAATAAAAAAAGAAATATTACACTGACTTCAAGACGTTACGAATGCCTACCGGTGTCACCGGTATGGACTATCCGTGATGACGTCAGCAGATTAAATTATTTTTGCCCACCGGCCATCTTGTCTTTTAAGACGGTCTTGATACAAGTCAGTTTGCTGCCAATCTCCGTCTTGACACGACGGAATCACTGCTGATCGAGATTAAATTGATCCTTCGCCAATCAAATGCCACCATCTTTGTTCTTAAGAATTACTCAGCACTTAAGATCGTGACTACATTGATTCTTCGCCAATTTGATTTACTGCCGCCATCTTTGTTCAACATAATGTCTCAACACGTAACAATTTCTATGCACCAAAAAGGTGTGAGAGAAGTTGGTAGTTGTTGCAGATAGGTGAGTATTTGTTAACAGTTCAACAGGAATTTATTCACATGAGATTTGAAGACGACCATGTTATAGTCAGCTGGAAAGCAGACTCACAGTATTGCGTTCCATGGACAGACAGTTCAAGAAAAGAAACTCTGCTCATGGAATTCTTGTTAAAATGTTTTGGATCTGTAATGAGGGTATGACTACAAGAGTTTAGACAATCTTATTTATAGCTAAGGATAAGGACAATCAACCAATTAGAAGCCTTCGACGTCATTATAAAAATATCGAATTTTGGATGCAAGTCAGTTTGCTGCCAGTCTCCGCCTTGAAACTACTGAACCCGGACTACATTGATTCTTCGCCGCCATCTTTGTTCTTAAGAATTACTCAACACTCGAGATTGGGATTACATTGATTCTTCGCCGATTTGATTTACTACTGCCATCTTTATTCAACATAATGGCTCAACACTTAACAGCTATTACTTGAACAAATCACTATGACTGATTTATAGCTTCTTTCAGATTACTAAAGCATCATTCATATTCTCATCCATGTTGACCTGAAAACGACCTTCTTTAGTCAACAGAAAGGAAGTCATCTTCCATCATGATAATGCTCGTCATCACACACAGCACTACTGACCAAATATCTCCTGGAAGAATTTGGTTGGGAAATCTTTCCCCATCCTGCATATTCTCCAGACTTAGCTCCCTCAGATTATCACTTATGTTAAGGATGACAAAAAAGCATTTTGATGACTTTAAGTTAATATCTTAAGAGGAGTTGAAGAGGAGTTGGATTCATGTTTCGCATTAAAACGTAAAGAATTTTACAAATAAGGCATTTATAAGCTTGTTGACATATCAAATCGAGTTGAAGAGAGCAAATGAATAAAGATTTAAAAAAAACAGTTTTTCATTTTCAAAATTAATTGGGGGGGGGACTAAAAAATGGTGTGCTGTCTCCCCAAATCATCGAACCCATCACCCAGATTGCGAATGATGTCACCCTATTTGTTAACAGACGGCAACTTTTAATAATAAAAATAAATAAATAAATAAATAAATAAAAAGCCGCAGACAATGAGGAACTCAAATAAAAATATGAATGAAAGCAAAATGAAATACTGGCACTTGGTATAAAAAGGGACCCTCAAACCGTTCATACACCAGATGGGAAGAGGCAAAAAACAGTATAAACCTTCCTATCTATGGAAGTGGCATTCCTGCCATGACAGAGGCCAACCAGGGTCAGCCATTAGGTCTTGATCAAAGAGGTCCTGGCTCCCTATCTCCATCTTCTGTAGCAACAAAAAAAAATTTTAAAAGTAAGACACTCAAAAGCCCGATCATGATCTGTTGGTCAACAAAAAAGTGGAGCATAACATCAAATGAAATCCTGTCTAGGGTGGGGGGGATGCCCTTCCTGAACAGGATGGTTAAAACATTTAACCACAATTTTTTATTAATAACATGTAGGACGATATACCAATCCTTAAACCTTGGTTTCCAACAAAGAAAAAAATAAATAATATAAAATAAATAAATAAATGACAACAAATAAACAGGGGAAATTGAGTGTGACCGATTACAACTTGAGGGGAATGAACAAATTTAGTTTTAACCATAAAAAGTGTTGGTATACTTTAAAACAGACAAAGCAAATCAAATCACTGATATTTTAACTAATTCAAAATATGTCATAGATAGTAAGTATTTATCCATTCTAATCAAGTTCATACCTATAAAAGGCCAAGCGATCTAATATTTCTGTAATATAGGAAGCAAATGTTACATTTTACGCTTCACTTTCAACATTTTTCTCCATGCTTTGCAAAACTGAAATAAAATGATTGATAAGTCATATTTTTGTCTTAATCTGTAGGGGGTTAGGATTAAAATGTCTAACCACATTTGTTTTTTACTAATTAAATATAGAATGATATCCTTAAACCTTAGTTTCCAGCTTTAACACCAAAAAATAAACAGCAGAAACTGTGTGTGACCAATTACAACATAAGGGGGGGGTGGATAAGTTTAATTTCGGCTTAAGAACCCCCCCCCAAAAAAAAACAACAAAACAACCCAAAAACAAAAGTGTGGATATACTGCAAAACAATTAAAGCAAATCGTTGACTGATATTTCAGCTGATTTAAAAATATCATATTAAGTATTTATCCATTCTGATCAAGGCCATACCTATAAAAAGCCAAGACATTTAACATTTTTGGATCAATTAGCTGTTAATAAGGACTCCAGAAAATAAGCAAAATGAAATAGATGACTTCACGTCTACACCGGTTGACTTTTGACACGCATGACATTTGTAAGCAAACTAATAATACATCAAAGTTTTTTTTTGTTTTTGTTTTTTTCGTCACGAAGTCGATTTTTGAAAAAGGTAAACATTGATTGTTTTCTGGGGTCCTTGAAACCTAATTGATCCATATTTTCATAGAAAAGTGAGAGTGAAGTATTTATAGCTAAAAAGATATGTGTTGACTGATTGGAAATATCTTGCTTCCAATAAATGACCCAAATATTAGATTTCTCTGTTATACGGATGTTATAAGCAACAGCAAAAGCACACACACACACACACACACACACACACACACACACACACACACACACACACACACACAAAATGATTTTTTACAGTATACTCATAATCTTATTATTGTAATTAAAAACGTGTTGATATGCCGTAAAACAATCCAAGCAAAACATTGACTGGTATTTAATCCTAATTTAAAATATGTCATTATTAAAAATATGTCATTATTTAAAATATGTCATTATTTAAAATATGTCATTATTTAAAATATGTCATTATTTAAAATATGTCATTATTTAAAATATGTCATTATTTAAAATATGTCATTGTTTAAAATATGTCATTATTTAAAATATGTCATTATTTAAAATATGTCTTTATTTAAAATATGTCATAATTTAAAATATGTCATAATTTAAAATATGTCATAATTTAAAATATATCATAATTTAAAATATGTCACAGTAAGTAAATGCTTATCCATTCTGATCAAGGTCATAGCTATAAGAGGCCGAGAGATCTAACATTTTTGCAGAACAATGAGAGTGAAGTGTTAGAAATTAAAAACATATCTGTTGACTGACTGGAAATATCTTGCCTTCAATAAAAGACATCAAGTGTGAAACCTTATTGGGTGTGACCCACTCGAATTTAGATGCAGAGAGTCATAATTTGAAAAATTAAAACATGACAGAATTCTATTATATATTATTTTATTTATTATTTTTTAAATCCTTTTGAGATGAGGTTTCATAATCTATGTATTGATTTTTTTTTCAGATTTATTCTCGTCTTCATAGTTGTTGTTGTTTCACCATGTTCCAACCAACCCATCCTCTGGCCTTCTTCAGGTGGTTAACCACGATGGGATAAAAAGATCCTATGAAAATAACAGTCCAAAAAAAAAAAAAAAAAAAAAAAGTCAAAACACAGAACATGGTAGAATTCGTTCAGAAGAATACTTGGTGCTAGTGCACTTATATAATCCACGCTATTTTTTAAATAGAATTTTTAAATTTAATTAAAGTTTTATGATATCTGTTTTTATTAAATTGTAAGATTAAAATACAGAATAGTTACAAAGTACCCTCCCTTCCCCATGTTAAGAATAGCTTTCCAAATAATAACGTTATTATTTCAGCACGGATCAATAAGTGCACTAGTAGCGAATTCTTAAAAATAGTAGCCATTATTTATCCATTCTAACCGAAGCCATTCTTACAGTAGTTCAAGAGTTCTAACATTTGGAGTCTTTCATGGAAGGCAGTGTTAGTTTACTCTTCACATAAATCCAATTATAGGCACACAGCAGCCGTATATCAGTACCCCTATCTTTGTTTGCCAGTCAATAATCCACAACAACAAACAAGGGAGGTCACTCTAATAACTTAATATAAAGAACAGAACTATCTATCTTAAAACAAAGGGAGACAACTTAACAGGCAAGATTTCCAGCCAATCAACAGATATCTTTTTATCTGCTAATATTTCACTGTCATCGTCCCAAGAAAATTTCATACTAAAGTGTAAATTATGATCGATTAAATTGATTTCATCTGAAAGGTTACACTTAAAACCATACAGAAAGAAAGCAAATAACTAAAGTAGCAACAGCATCAGAGGAAAGTAAGAGGATGACATCAATAAATTAATGACGTAAATGAAGAAAATATACGAAATATTAATAGTAACAGCAGTGTAAGTAGATAATAAAAAGATGACGTAAATAAAGATGAAAAAGAAAAAAAAAAGATTCATATTGTTCTTTTCTACATTAATGTATGATCTACTAACGTTCATCCAACGGGTCGCAGTTCATCTAATATCTGAAATGTTTCCATTGTGCAAAGTCCTATATCACACTGTTACATAACGAAGACTGTATCTGAATGGAAAAGTTCGAGTGACACTTATGGGTCAGAGGTGACCTTAGACAGAAGTCGGAAAACTATGTGATTTCTAGACAAAAATTTTTAATTTTTTTGTCTGGCGATACTTCAAGGAGGAAAGGCATGCTTAGGACGCTGTCCCCAATGAGGAGTGAGGGTCAGCATACACAATGTGATTGGATGTAGAAAGAGGAGTTATCCGTCTGTCTATACGTTTGTCTTTCTCTCCCATAGGTGCATACTGTTCTATTTACCAAAAGTGTGACCTCTGACCCCGTCAAAGTCGCAATAGTCATGATCGTCTCTTCTGAGAGTTCTCTACAAGATTCTTCCACGTCGCAGGCCTTGTTATCAGGTTGATATGCCAGCGTCCGCTGAAAATAATTAGCTGCTCATGTAAACCAAAATAAGACAAACATAGACGTTTCTAGTCTATTAAAGTTAATTCACAAAATTTACAAGTGTGGTACATATGTACAATTGTTCAGTTCAATCACATTACACACACACACACAAAAAAAACACTCCCGAATCTTATTCTCCATTCTCTACGGTATTGGCGATCGATGAGGAGGTGGCGTCTCTTTGGATCAGTATTTCTTCTCTCCAGATTCGGCTCCAATCTGCTAACTTTGGCGCGGGCATTTGCTTATATTTCGGGGAAGGGTTGGTTGGGGTAAGCCACTAAACCAATCATTGATCAGCACGTCTTTCGGGGGACGTCCCGATGCCTTCCATGGTCTGAGAATCTGTGATTACAACTCAATCCCATTCACACGCTAAAAGGGGTTAACAGCTTGACCCTTTGGTCTGGCCTTGTACTCAGAAAGCCATAGGTCCTTGAGTCGGGTTTCGCCAAACCAAGAACAAAATTATATTTCGTTCTAGCTTTAAAATGACATCTCGTCATTGTCTGTTTTACAAAAACACAATAAATTCATCCTTTCAGCTAGGTTACCCGCTGCTGCCCAGGCACCCAATAATGCTTAACAGACAATACCAGCATAGTTGCCCAGCCTTACTCAGTGTTTCAGGGGTCTCAATCTCCCCCAATGGGGAGCTCCATCGCTCCCTGAGGCGGTTACGCCACAAAAGTACAAAGTGTTTTATTGATTGGATTATTCGAACAACTGTTCTCATCTGGAGTTTTATTTGGACGTTTTGGTTGATGTAACCTCCGACCTTCTTCGCGTGTATTTTGTTGAACTTGAAAATTTTTCTGTTGAACTTGGGCATCTACGCAGAATTTCGAATGGAACCCTTTATTTAATCCACAGGGATAGCATGCTTTCATTCCGTCAGCCATAACCAAGTAGAAGTCTTTCTCTTCCCTGCAACCTCTTTCCCACAGAAGAGATGTTGTGAGCCTCTTTCTACTTTATCGTTCTTTTCATGGCAAGTGCTCATCTGAGCTTCAATCTATGGTTCCCTCTCGCCAAACTTTCACGAAAAACACTCGTCTAGCCAAAACCACTATCAATAATTTCCCACACTCTTTATCTGTGCCTAAACATAAATGTAGATTCCATGAAAAAAGATTCTTTCTTAGAACTGCACGCCTGTGGAACTCTTCTGATTGCCTGCTTTCTAGTTGACTACAATCTGATTGTCTTCAAGTCCAATGTAAACAAGTTCTTGATGAACTGTCCCCCTAAGTAATCCAATTTACAAAATTTCCACTACTTATGTTTACTACGCTATAATCACATTGACTAATGTATACCCATTAACCCTTATCCTTGAGTGGCCTCCAGGCCTTGATAAATGGTGATTTTTGCGTTAAAAAAAAAAAGAATTCGCAATTGTCTTTTGAGTGTTGCTTTTTCTTAGGATTAAACCTTCAATCTCCAGAAGAGTGTAACTTTACAACTGAATTTTACGAAGTACTCTATTCCACTACGCCACGGATGCATAATACAAGGTATATACTTACATTTTTTATAGCAAATTATTTATCAGAAATATTGAACTGTGTGTTTTTAAATTGTACTTTCAATCGATTTTAATATTTAATCCACTCAACATTTTTCTTTTGATTAGTTAGATTATAGGGAAGATAGGAGGAGCTAATGTGTTTGGAATACGACTATAATTGTTTTGATGATTTCAAGGTTTAAATATAAGGTATATAGAAATGTAACACTTGAAAATGCTAAATCATTCATATTGCTCTGAGTATATAATTACAATTTAATTGAAATATTGCTTTGTCATACAGATCGAGTTTCTTATGAGGAGTAACAAAGGGAGATAACCCACATATTATTATTATTATTATTATTATTATTATTACATGGCCAATCCTGTTATACAAGTTTAGAACGATTCTTCTTTTATATGTAAACATGTTCGCATTTCATGCACTACAAAACAAAAATTATGTAGGCGAACACATTTTTCACTTAACCAGATGGGATGGATAAAATATTGACGACCACAAAACAAAAAAAAAGAAAAAAAAGAAACATATTTACAAGTACTGTCACGGAAACTGCTTTGAGTCATTCATTCATATCGTATGAATCAGATGATCCTATTATTGGCATTGGTTTTCCCGATACATCTTTCTAGTCAGAATTCTTTCGAGAAAGACACTGAGTACTTACGGGAGGGGGCCCACATAAAGGTTGCCAACATCAAAAGTGAAAGTGATTTTTAAGAGACGAACTGGATTCAAACTTGAAACACTGCTCTGATGAAGTTAATGTATTTGTATCTTCCTCCTCAGCATAAATACCTCCAACCCACTAGACTCACAGCAAAATCCCACCCCTTCACTGTAGACTTGTCTGGATGTGGAAAGAAATTTCTATTCTAATAGCTTCTTTTCTCAGACTGCTCACAATAGGCAGACATTTAAATGTAATGTAAACAAGCATCTTGTTCAACTGTCTATCCATGTTTCCTCCGCTTATAAACATGGCCTCTATCACAGTAGCTCTTTACGCTTCAGTGGTAATATGCAGTGTTTGAGGTGGGGAACAAAAAGGAATGGTTAGCCCAATCCTTCAGCTTCGAGCACAATCACGTTTCCTCACTATACCGACCACATAAAGGTCAGGAAACAAATTATGCAACCACACCTGACATGGCTTAGATTTTGCTTACTCCATTTGGTATATATTATGGGTATAAGAATGCATTTATTATTCACAAATCCCTTAACCCTCTGAGGTCGTCGAGTCGTTACATTGTGGAACATTGCACCAATTGTCCCCTCTGTGAGTTGTGGGCAAGGGCCTGTGTCATGGCAAAGCTCTCTACCATCCGCTACACAATATTATTAGTCCATCTCTGTCTCTTCTTGCCTCTTCTTCTTCCACCCTGCACTATTCCAGGAGAATGGTCTTTGCTAAACCACTGTTTTTTCCCAAACTTACCGTGTTAAAGAGAGAATCAGACGCCATCTGGAATTTTCGAATACATCGGTAAACACTATGTTTTTCGAGCTGAATAAACATGTTACATTGAATAAAAACACGAAAAATATATCCAGTTTGGTAGAAAAGTAACTTATCTTGCCTTTGATAACATTTATTTGTTATATATTTGTTTTTTGACAACTTTTTCGAATCTATGTGTACAGTAATACAAACCCACGTATTTTAACAAACTGAAAATATGGATATAAAAAAATGATTTTGCATGTTATTTTTGTTATGTGGTGAAATAATCTTAAATAAGAAACATGATTTTTTCTTTAGGTTAATTTTTTTACTGTGCAATATTTCATGAATTTATTAAAAATATTGTTTTTGATTTTGAAAAAAATATTGTGGTTCATTTTGATTTAAAAATATTCATTTTGATTTAAAAAAAAAATTCATTTTGCTTTAAAAAAAAGTTTAATTTTAATATTTGTTTATTGTCTTAACTCATATCAAATGTTTTGCTTGTGTTCTGCTTCAAATATTCATAATCTTACATGCATAATTTTCATTTAATTATATTAAATAAACTTCAAGTTTATTTCAAATCAAATCGTGTTCCTTCACTTTTTTAAAATGTAATTTATAAGTAATTAAAGAACGCATTCTAATCTTTAAAATCTATAATACAACGAAATATTCAATTGCTTATAATATACTTAAACAAATAACTTGTGTTTTTTTTTTATTATTTTTTTATTATTAATATTAGATGAGTTTCAGTATAAATCGTGTTCTTTCTTTATTTTAATCCAATTTTGAAGTTTTGTAACGCTGTCTGTAAAAATTACTGTTCATTATTGACAGTCTAAGAGTTCCACATATCTTGCTTGTTGGGACCTCGGCGATGACGTCATTTTTTCAGCTGGCCGGCCATCTTTATAACGAAGGCCACGGTTTAAGTAATAGGAACAAACAAACAAGATCTACATAGCTTTAATAGGAGACTAAATTACCAAATGTCGTGACATCATAATTTTGTGACGTCATGAAGTGGGCATGAGAACACACAAAGACCCACAGTTTTCGTAGTACATGGATAGATTCCACCATTTCATAGATAAAAAGTCAGATTATTTTTTTTTCTTGGAGGCAATTGTTCCATTTGGTAGATTGTCGGTACAGTCTGATGCTGAAATTGTCGGCATTTTTTTTTCTTCTGTGGAGCCAGACAGTTGGTATACACTCAAAATATTTACTCAATGTTAACATTTTTTTTCTACATGTTCTTTTGTTCATAAAACAAAATCTTTTCACTCATCTATCTATATATAAAACGATTTTTTTAAAATTACATTTTAATTAGATTGTGAGTATACATTAAAAAATCAGTTTTTTTATATGCTTTTGCTTATAACACCTGTATAACAGAGATTTAACATTTGGGTCATTTATTGGAAGCAAGATATTTTCAATCAGTCAACACATATCTTTTTAACTATAAATACTTCACTCTCACTTTTCTATGAAAATATGGATCAATTAGGTTTCAAGGATACCAAAAAACAATGTTTACCTATATCAAAAATCGACTTTGTGACGACCCCCTCCCCCCCAAAAAAAAACTTTGATTTATTATTAGTTTGTTTACAGATGTCACTTTTGTCAAAAATCAACCGGTGTAGACGTGAAGTCATCTATTTCATTTTGCTTATTTTCTGGAGTCTTTATTAAAACTTAACTGATCCAAAAACGTTAAATGTTTTGGCCTTTTATAGGTATCACCTTGATCAGAATGGATAAATATTTACTATCTATGACACATATTTCGACCATAAGATTGTGAGTAAAATGTAAAATAATTTTTTTTTCATGTGCTTTTGCTGATAATTGCAAGAATTTATTCAAAGACAAATTATTTTCAGCACAAAAGACATTATATTAAAGAAAAAATCATAATGGTAACGATCCGACCATGAATTGCATGACAAATTATTTGACACAACGGTTCCTGTTAGATTACCAAAGTTAAGCAACATTGAACCTGGTCACTATAAACTGGATGACAATTTAGTAATACCCCGCCCCCACCCAATATATATATATATATATATATATATAGTAATGCTGCAGTGTCTATTATTCCTTGTGTTGGACGCCATTTTTGTTTCACGACTAACATGATTGTTTTATGAGTGTGAATTCAAAATGACAAAAACAAGACGAAATCTATAAAAAGCTGAGAAATTAAACATTTGTGTTCTTTTATTGGTTGCAAAATATTAGCAGTCAGTCAAAAGATATTTTTTTTTTTTTAGAATTTTTGAATTAGTTGAAATATCTGTCAATGATTTCATTTGTCTGCTTTACAGCAAATCAACACTTTTTTTAAGGCTGAAAATAAACTTGTCTCTAATTGAAAATAGTCACACCCAGTTTCCGCCGTTTATTTTTGGCCGAATTTGAGGCTGGAAACTGAGGTTAAAGGATTGGTTTAACTATATCATCCTATATTTAATTACTAAAATATTTGTGGTTATAAATATTTTAACCATCCTCATAGAGTGGGGTAATATTTTGTTTTGGTTTCGCAATGCATTAAAAAAATATTGAGAAGGTGAAATAAAAAATGTAATACTCGCTTCTAGTATTTCATATTATAAAAAGAAAAAAAAAGTGTGGTTGGCTGGGCTGGTTGCAAACACTACGAAAACAAGTTGTATGGTTTAGAATTTTGTTTTTCAATTGTTATTTTAAATTTAGGGAAAACATGAACCATGATATTAATTGTCCCATTTATACAAAGCCCCCCCCCCAACGGGTTTGATGGAGTGATGCGAATAAATGCAGGATGTTCAAAACAAATTTGATAATTTTTTTATATTCTTTCAAAACCATTTGACTATAAAATAAGTAATAAGGTTCTGAATCTTTTTTTAATATAAAAAGATCCCAACCGTCAGCTCTTTCTGCATAAAACATATGTTGGTTCTTCTTTTTATTATTTAATTTTCCACTGGGGTCAGAAAACTTGGTGATGGTTGCAGTCATTTTTTTTCCTTGTCACCAATAGCCAACAGAGTCTAGATTATTTTTGAGATGGCTTGTCCTCTGTTGACTGAGATACGTCTGGTCTCGTTCAGTTCTAGGAGATCCACCTTCTCAGGCTTTGCCTTTGCTTTTTCTAGAACGAAAATCATGTAATGGATTTTGATCAAAACTTGGTATTCTTATCCATCCATCCATCCATCCATAGCCTTGAACCCCTGTGGGTGGGGTGGGGGGGCATAGACCATCTACAACTTTTGTAGACGCTTTTGTAGCGAGGAGTTCTTTTTACGGGGTGAGGGTGCTGGCCTCATTCTCAACCTTCCCAGAAGATACATGCAGCACCTAGCCTTCCCAAATGGTCACCCATCTGGTACTGGCCAGGCTCAACGTTGCTTAACTTCGGTGACCTGGTGAGAACCGGTGTGTCAACAGGATTGTGCCGTACACTTGGTATTCTTATAGTTGAAGCACAATTAGAAATATTACAATTTTTTCTTCCTGTGCAGTGACTTGATAAACCCAGTTTGAAGCCATAAAGCTAACAGCTCTGAATGAGATCTCTACACACTTCCATCTTTCTCAGTTGTCCAACTTATAAGTGATCGCCAGACATGCAGCTCATGATTTTTAGGTTTCTACTTCCGACTGTTCGAATTTGAAAACAATTTCTATACACATTTTGTATATATTTCAACTTCATTCAATGGCTAAGCAAAAAAACGAACAGAACTCTTTTTGGTTACTTAGTAATATGGCCAATATAAATAAATAACGCTGGATGCAAAGGGAGATAAGTTTGTTTGTAATATGCCAGAAGGGAAATACACTCCTAAAAAAAAAAAAAAAAAAAAAAAAAAAAAAAAATGAACATATTTTTATTTTTCCATTTGGTATAAAATACCAAGAGGCAGAAGTTATTTATCTTGTGGCATATTATTAACATACTTATTTCCCCACTGTCTTGCTCCATTCATTTACATGGCCAATCTATAATACAAAATTCAGTTGTCCGTATGTAGGTGTGGATGTTTGTATGCCACGCTAAAACTCAAAAACCACAAAATGGCTACCCATAAAGTTGGTATCATCTTTATTGTCGTGGTTCCAGATGAATATCTAAAATTAAAAAAAGATTATTCATTCTTTCACATCAAACTGGTGCAGAGTTCATTACCGATGAAGGGTCGAATTTCCAGCCAGATTATGTACGAATTAAAGGGAAGTAACTGATTTTCTAACCAAAGAATTTATTCATTGAAGAATCAATAAAACAGTGTGTGTGTGTGTGTGTGTGTGTGTGTGTGTGTCCAGAGAGAGAGAGAGAGAGAGAGAGAGAGAGAGAGAGAGAGGAATGGACTGGAAAGAGGAAGAGAGAAAACGGAGAAAGAGAGAAGGGGTGGAGACAGAATTTTTGATAGAAATATGTTACACTTTTGTCCAGGTAACGATGGGTAGCCCTGCTAGTTTTATTTTAAATCTAATGTAACAAAATGCTGTTTTTTTTTGTGTCACATCTCTGATTATTGAAATTTATAGTAAAAAAAACCCACAATAAATCGTTTTATGGGATATTGAAATTTACAGCTTTCTTAAAAATAAAAAAAACAACAAAAATGTACAAAAAAAAAAAAACACTAAATGGTTTTATGAAATATTGGAATATGTTAGCTATCACACATCTGGTCTGTTAGAAGATATCAGTAAAGATCCGCACTCTGCTACCAATGTTATTTTCTGTATGGTAACCTTACTTTTCCTTCAGCCAATGTGCAATGAAAATTCTGTCCGCCGTGTTTCTACCTGGCATAAAACTGAACTTTATTTCATTAATGTTTACCATTCCATGGATGTCAGAGTCTAAGACAAGCTTGAGCAGTTTCATTATTTGTTCAATCAACCAACTACCTCACTAATTTCGTATTGGTGAGATTACGTTTAGCATCTCAAGTGATTTGAGCAGCTTCATTATCTGGTCAATAAGTTTAAGACCATGATTTTTGCCAGAGTAGAGGGTATCCCCATTACTCTTGTAGAGGTTTAATATGACCCTTAGCTGTGAATCCTTCTGGAGATCGTCATCACAGAAAGCTATCTCAGCCAACTACCTCATCAACTTGATATTGGTAGGATTACAGACGCCTGATGCATCTAACATCTTAAGTGATTTGATTATCTTTAGCATGCCACTTCAATTCCATAATGTGCCTTGATGCCACAGTGCCTGTGAAGATGCACAATGTGCACTCACCAGCCATAATTGTCTCGTTCGTTGTGCCAATATAAGGCCGTCTGCTGATCCAGTCAGTGCTACAATAAAAGAGTTCTCACATCAAGCAAATCCAGAAATTAGGTTTATGAAGAAATAATAAACTATTATTATTTGTTTTAGTTGACAAACGTTACCTCACTACTTAGGTGAATGATAGACTTGAATCTTTGCTTGACCAGACCAAAACATAAATCCCTTTATAGAGTCACTTGGCTGAGAGCCCTAAAGGACCCAATCTGCCCACAATGAATCAACTGCCAGCTCTCCTATGTTCAACTCCCAACTTTCACTCCTCCTTCGAGATCACTTCATGCTTGGCTGACACTGGTCTTTTGTCGTTGGTCATTGAAATAGTGCCAAGCAGCATTTTTTAAAAATAAATTTCTTAAAAGTTAACATTGATTAAGGCATTATACATTTAACAATGTTCATAAAAAATTAAACATTGGCTCAAACAAAAAAAATTAAACATTGGCTCAAACTAAAAAAATTAAACATTGGTTCAATCTAAAAAATTAAACATTGGCTCAATCTAAAAAATTAAACATTGGTTAAAACTATGTCAACTTAATCGAAAACTATATCTTCTATATAAATAAAATAGTAGATGTATGTGTGTCTGTTTGTCTGTGTAAATATTTAACCGATAAAGTCTTGAACTATTGTCACATAATGCGGAAATAGTAATAATACACCAAGGATGGTTTATAACGAGTAAAATCTTTTTTTGGATGGATGAATGAATAATGCGTGCAAAAGTTGAAATGCAAAATGTTCATTTCAACTTGCTGACATTTCTGTTAGTTTGTGTATGTATGAAGTAATCATAGCTAAAAGTGTTTTAATTTCAACACTTTTTTATCCGCCAGATGGGTTAACTCAAACGGTAGGGAATGTAACTGGAGTGCTAAATGTTTTGGTCTCAATTCTAGCTGATGGCACCCAAGTCATTTTCTTAACTTTTGACATCAGTACTATATATATATATATATATGTATAATAATTTCAATAGTGAATTGGCCATGTAATAATAAATACGAAATCTGCATGGATTCAAATATATTTAAGCGTATTTTACAACCGAGTAGGTCGCCCCCCCTCCCTGTCATCATTAAATAGGAATTGAGTTTTCCAAGATTTCTTTCCTTTAGTAAACAAAACGACAGCATAATCTCTTCCAAAGAGCTTTGCTACATGATTGAGAACAAAACTTTTTGAAGTTGTTCCATTGTGTGAACATGCGCCGATTAGCAGATTATAATGAAGTATTTGCTAAAGACATCTTTGAAGCTGAATATTATTTTTATAAAGGAGGATTGGCTGTTTTTCACACTTGTTTCAAATGGTCACGCATCTAATAGTGACCAGACATAATGTCGCTTAATTTTAATGAAAACCACGGCGTTGAACGGCTATTTGATAAAATGTGTATTTTTTGCACGTGAAAAATAAAAAAATAAAAAAATACAAAAACAGGTGTTCTATCCAATATTGTTGTGTCCTGTAAAGTTTTTTTTCTTTTCTTCTAAAATATAATTATACTTGAGATAGAAGGGAGATATAATGAGAAAGAGAAAGAAGAAGGGAGAGAGAGAGTAAAGAAGGGAGAGAGAGAGTAAAGAAGGGAGAGAGAGAGTAAAGAAGGGAGAGAGAGAGTAAAGAAGGGAGAGAGAAAGAGAGGAAGGGAGAGAGAAAGAGAGGAAGGGAGAGAGAGATAGGAAGGGAGAGAGAGATAGGAAGGGGGAGAGAGAGAGGAAGGGAGAGAGAGAGAGGAAGGGAGAGAGAGAGAGGAAGGGAGAGAGAGATGAAGGGGGAGAGAGATGAAGGGAGAGACAGAGAGGAAGGGAGAAATAATGAGAGAGAGAAAGGAAGGGAGAAATAATGAGAGAGAGAAAGGAAGGGAGAAATAATGAGAGAGAGAAAGGAAGGGAGAAATAATGAGAGAGAGAAAGGAAGGAAAAATAATGAGAGAGAGAAAGGAAGGGAGAAATAATGAGAGAGAGAAAGGAAGGGAGAAATAATGAGAGAGAGAGAGAAAGAGAGAGAGAGAGAGAGAGAGGAAGGGAGAAATATTGAGAGAGAGAGAGAGAGGAAGGGAGAAATATTGAGAGAGAGAGAGAGAGGAAGGGAGAAATAATGAGAGAGAGAGAGAGAGGAAGGGAGAAATAATGACAGAGAGAAAGGAAGGGAGAAATAATGAGAGAGAGAGAGAGAGAGAGAGGAAGGGAGAAATATTGAGAGAGAGAGAGAGAGGAAGGGAGAAATAATGAGAGAGAGAGAGGAAGGGAGAAATAATGAGAGAGAGAGAGAAAGGAAGGGAGAAATAATGAGAGAGAGAGAGAGAGGAAGGGAGAAATAATGAGAGAGAGAGAAAGGAAGGGAGAAATACTGAAAGAGAGAGAGAGGAAGGGAGAAATAATGAGAGAGAGAGAGAGAGGAAGGGAGAAATAATGAGAGAGAAATAATGAGAGAGAGTGAGGGAGGGAGAGAGAGATAAAAAGAGAGAGGGACGGAGAGAGAGATAAAGAGGGAGAGGAAGGGAGAAAGATATAGAAAGAGAAAGGGAGGGAGAAAGATATAGAAAGAGGGACGGAGGGAGGGTGAGAGATAGAAAGAGAGAGGGAGGGAGGGTGAGAGATAGAAAGAGAGAGGGAGGGAGGGTGAGAGATAGAAAGAGAGAGGGAGGGAGGGTGAGAGATAGAAAGAGAGAGGGAGGGAGGGTGAGAGATAGAAAGAGAGAGGGAGGGAGGGTGAGAGATAGAAAGAGAGAGGGAGGGAGGGTGAGAGATAGAAAGAGAGAGGGAGGGTGAGAGATAGAAAGAGAGAGGGAGGGTGAGAGATAGAAAGAGAGAGGGAGGGTGAGAGATAGAAAGAGAGAGGGAGGGTGAGAGATAGAAAGAGAGAGGGAGGGTGAGAGATAGAAAGAGAGAGGGAGGGTGAGAGATAGAAAGAGAGAGGGAGGGTGAGAGATAGAAAGAGAGAGGGAGGGTGAGAGATAGAAAGAGAGAGGGAGGGTGAGAGATAGAAAGAGAGAGGGAGGGTGAGAGATAGAAAGAGAGAGGGAGGGTGAGAGAGATCGAAAGAGAGAGGGAGGGTGAGAGAGATCGAAAGAGAGAGGGAGGGTGAGAGAGATCGAAAGAGAGAGTGAGGGTGAGAGAGATCGAAAGAGAGAGTGAGGGTGAGAGAGGGAGGGTGAGAGATAAAAAGAGAGAGGGAGCGAGAGAGATATAGAAAAAGAGAGGGAGCGAGAGAGATATAGAAAAAGAGAGGGAGCGAGAGAGATATAGAAAAAGAGAGGGAGCGAGAGAGATATAGAAAAAGAGAGGGAGCGAGAGAGATATAGAAAAAGAGAGGGAGCGAGAGAGATATAGAAAAAGAGAGGGAGCGAGAGAGATATAGAAAAAGAGAGGGAGCGAGAGAGATATAGAAAAAGAGAGGGAGCGAGAGAGATATAGAAAAAGAGAGGGAGCGAGAGAGATATAGAAAAAGAGAGGGAGCGAGAGAGATATAGAAAAAGAGAGGGAGCGAGAGAGATATAGAAAAAGAGAGGGAG
>NC_136511.1:45143822-45218822 GCF_053919585.1 Euprymna scolopes | reverse complement strand
TACGGTAAACAACGATAAAAAAAAAAGACAGCAGCAGCAGCTCAGGGTTTTCGAATAAATAATTATCCTGGCAACTTGCCTCTTTATACATTCAACAGATGTGTTTTCGATCAACTTGACACGCACACACAAAAGAGAAAAAGAAGGTAAAAGAACAAAAAAGAAGTTGTTATCAACTCAAATGCTATAGATGACATCAGGGAAACATAACAGTTGTTTTGTATTTGCTTCATACACACGCATTAGACATTTGCAGGAATGAACGCACAATGCTAGACCACGGCCATCTTTTTTAATTAATTCTTGTTTTTTCTTTTTATCTTAATATTGAACTAAGCGGGACCTGTGGAAATTCCACAGGGGACTCATTCATATGTAATATATTGATGTTGGCATTCTGTAGATGCTCAACGTAAATGGAGGCGCTCTGGTATTATTGTACCTATTTACTATGCCTCCCCATGGGACAGAGTTAGACACCAGGGTCGTTTTTTAACGTGGAGAAAAGGTACAAAAATAAAAATTGTCTCAGTCGTGAAGGATTTCTCCTCCACCGAAAGAGAACAAGAAATAGAAGTGCAGCATCTGAAGAACAGATACTACACTTTGATCTTGTCCCGAATTGTAGCTCTTTTGTTAAATCTGCAAAAGTATTTATCTAAGCTAGTAGGGAGACCTGGCGTATCCCGGTCATAAAGTACGCTTTAATATGATATTTTAATAATTGCAGATTTCGTATATATTATTATAGAGTTAATGTTCTATCGATTTTTATATATTATAAAGTTGCGATTTCAAAAATAAAAAATATATCCATGTGAGTTATGTGCATCAGCTTGAATCAAAACTGAAACCAAAACTTATTAAATATATAATTTGAGTTCCTTCAGCCATAATCGGAACCGAAACTTATGAAGAATTCTTGGTAAAATTATTTATTACAAGAAATGGAAGTCCATAACAATTAAACGATTCGGATGTAAGCTTGACACAGAAAATAAGTAAATAACACACACTCTATCGTATTAATATAAAGATTCTTAGTAAAATTCAATTATAAATCGTGTTCGTTATTTTTCTTTGTTTCGATATATTAAAATAAAGTTTTTTCATCCTATTTAAAAAAAAAAAAAAACTGTAACTCATTATCAACAGTCTAACTGCTTGACAGATCCCACTTGTTTTGCCTACTATGCGTGACGTTATTTTTCAGTTAGCAGGCTTCGTCTCTCGGTGGTGGTGGTGGCTAGACACCCTAAACACACACATTATTGGCTTCCTTCTAGAGACAATAGATACCTGCTAACAGTTTATATTGAAGCAAGGGCAACGCCATCACTAACCTCGGCAAAGTTTAAAAACTGCAGCCAGAGTAGAACACAAGAAAAAAAAAAAAATTCCGTATGGACATTAAAAATGTTTTTATGTTTTGATTAAATATTTACAAATGGGGAACCATTTTGTTAAAATACATTTAGTATTACGCATGTAACTTGAGAAAAACGTGCTTGAAAATGTGTCAACGTTATATGAATAAGCAAAATCAAAACAAAATGGCGACCCAATTTGACCTGATGTCAGGCGAGTTCGCTTAATCAGATAATATTGACATATTTTAAGCATAGTTTTCTCAAGTTTACATGTGTAATACTGACTGGACTTTTAATTTGAATGATCCTTTATTTAATAATTGAGTACTTATGCATCCTTTGAACTAGATATAACTCGGCGTTCGGTTCGGCTTTTCCCGGAACACGATGTCAACAGCTTAGGTTTAGCTGCTGTCTGATGTAACATGGCGATCAGCTAATCACAATGCCGCATGCTGATTTTCAACTTGATGCGCGTGCATGTATCCGAGCAGCAGACGAGAATTTGGATATCAATTTGAAGAGGAAAAAAAATTCACAATTTCTTACATGCAAGTCAGGCAGAGTAGAGAAAATCTAAAAAATGAATTTGATATTTTTTTTTTGCCAACAGAAGAAACTAATGCCAAAATCAATAAAATATGTAACCTCCTGCGGCCATGAGTGCATCCTAGCAAAAAAAAGGGGGTATAACAGACGGCTATGGCTGGAGATGTGAGAATGTTAAATGTTGACGGTGGACAGCAGTCCAGACTGGGACCTTCTTCATAAAAGCATGGCTTAAAATTGCGTGCATTATCAAACTGATGTACCTGTGGGGGTTCGAGATGGCAAAAAAAAAAAAAAAAAACTCCAGCATGATTGTGGGTTGGGATTGGTGCTCACTATAGTCGATTGGAAGAATTTCCTGCGAGACATTTGCCGGATTATTTTTTCAGGAATCCCCGGCAAATATAAGAATCAGGACATACGGTGGAGATAGACCTGCTTGCTTTCAACCGATGCAAACATAACGTCGGCAGACTACTACTCACACCGAATTTAGGAAAACTCGTCCCGGGAAAACTCGACCCCTTTCGCTAGGTAGGAAAACTGGTCCCGTATTGAATAAATATCGATTGAAAATAAATTTTATGATCGTTCTTGAAGGAGATATTGTTTTTTAAAATAGACTATAACCCCCCATAATATTTAAAAAAATATTTTTTCTTGTTTAACGTTTTTTTTTTTTTTTTTTTTTAAATAAAATCGATTTTCTAAGTGTCCGCTTTCTACCTAACTGGTTAAGTTCTTAGTGGTTTCACTTATTTTAAAGCGTTTATTATGTTCATAAACGAGACCGCATATTTTTTTTTTAATATTAATATAAAAAAGAATTTACTTATTTACTGTTGTTTAATTTATTTGGAATCGTTTATTCGGTAAAGAAAAAAAAACACAGAAAACAAACAAAAGTGTTACGTGAGGACGAGAAATAATGTCCGGTATATCACATCTTAGGGGTCTTGATGATCGCTAAAAAATAGAAAATTAAAGAAATTACTAAGGGAGATTTGGTTTTAAAAAGAAAATTTTAATATTTTTAAAAATATAATTTTGAGAGGGGGGGGGGGTAAAAACTATATCTCCCTCCGAAAAACAACCAACAAAAAATGAAATTAAAAAGATTCTTGATAAACGATAGCAGAGTTTTCAATAAAATTGATTAATAAATTTATTTAGTGATTACTTTTTCTCTTAATGATTGATTTTAGAATTTTGAAGTAATAATTAAAAATGAGTTAACGAGAGATTGTTAGCACATGGCATCTCTCGCGCCAAAAAAATATTTCGCTTTTAATTTATTAGTTAATTTTTGCAAAATTTGACAGGACGACAATAAATGTTGATAATTGATAAAATTATAATTTTAAATAACGCATGAGTGCATTTGGTATGAGAGAAAACGAAAACATAACGACAAAAAAACTATCATAATTAAAAAAACAAAACAAAAAAGTAACGAAGAATCGAATCGCTCCCTGTTTTTTAGTTTTTTTGTTTTGTTTTTTTATTATTGTTTTTATGACTCCAAAAACATCGTTAAAATAAGAAAAAAAAAATTTGTAATTAACTTTGTATGAACATAATAAACGCTTTAAAATAAGTGAAACCACTAAGAACTTAGCCAGTTAGGTAGAAAATGGACACTTAGAAAATCAATTTTATTTAAAAAAAAAAAAAACATTAAACAAGTAAAAATATTTTTTATTATGGGGGTGCTATAGTCTATTTTAAAAAACAATATCTCCTTCAAGAACGATCATAAAATGTGTTGTCAATCGATATTTATTCAATAAGGGACCAGTTTTCCTACCTAGCGAAAGGGGACGAGTTTTCCGGAGACGAGTTTTCCCGAGACGGGTTTTCCCGGGACGAGTTTTCCCGGGACGAGTTTTCCGGGCACCTACACCACTCACACCAGTTTGGGACCAACTCACATCGCCGAAAGCTACCCGGTTGGTGAAGGAAGAGCTCCCTTATATGTCCGCTACCTCTTCTCCGTCCACTTTGCCGTCATCTGATGCTGTCCAAAAGTCTGAAGAAAAAACATCTTCCTAAGTATATTTTCTGGCATTGGAAAGAAAAAAAATAAAAAATAAAATCCAACTACTCCCAGAAAAAGAAAAAGAAAAAAAAAATACAAGCCCAACCCACTCACTTTGTTGTTTCATAAAAAATACTTGAAAAACATAACCACCCCCCTCAAAAGTTGGTTTCAATTTTTCTTCATAAAAAAAAAGCTCCACACACCCACTTTTGTTGTTTCATAAAAAATATTCCCCTATTAGTTTCTTTCAATTTGTCATCATAAAATTAAAAAAAAAAAAAAAAATCCTTGTAAAAGAAATTATCAAAAACATTTGCTTAAAATTTATTGGACAAAAATAAAGCAATTAGCTAACACTTATTTATTTGAAAAAAAAAAATTGTTTAAAAATTATTTATTTAGCTACACACGCACACAAACTTTTCTTCACACAGTTAATAAAAATAAAAAATTACGGTAATTTTTGCTTTTTTTCTGTTGGTGTTTCTACATTGAAAATTTGACTATTTTCTTTTACGTAGCGTTGTCATGATTCCATCGGCAACGCTATTAACGTCATGCCCCGGAGAAAGTCGAGCGAACGCCGAGTTACATCTGGTGCAAAGGCGCATAAGTACCAATATTTAATAAATAAAAAAAATAAAACCATTTTTAATGCCTATAAGGAAGTTTTTTCTCGCATTCACATCAGACCGCGATCGTTAACATTTGTTATAACTTCACCCAGCATTACATAAGACTAACGGAAAAAAAAAAAAAAAAAGAATCCAAGATGTCACCAAAAGCAATGCTGGGGCAAGCGGAAAATTTGCAAATTACAAGAGTCATTTTCAAATCCAATGTAAACTCGTCATAAACTGTCCAAACATAGTTAATTACATTAATCATTTTTAATACTCCCATAATATTCTTCATCTTTCAACTGCCAATCATTGCATCTTATTAAACCTCATCCTTAAGTGGCTCTTAATCTTGGTAAATATTAATCCATATATATATATTAATGATGGGACGATTCCAATATTTTCCTAACTCTGATTCTTTATAAATCTCTAAATATTTAACTATAAGGTTGTTATTACCCCCCACCCACCCGATACCATAAAAGCACATGTTAAATGTGCAGATATTATCCTAAATGTAAAAATACATTTGGGGGATGATCTATCGATTTTAGTTTTATTGGTAGTTTAAAATCAATAAATATTTATTATTATTATTATTACCAGCAATGGAAGATTTTGCTTTAAACAAAATCAAATAATAAAAAAAAGCGAAACAACCGTTTTGTCATCGGAAAATAGTCACATTTTTCCGATTCCAATACCCCAAATATTCTGATTTTTCCAATTCCTGATTCTGCTTAATCGTCCCAAGACTAATATATATATATATATATATATATATATATATATATATATATATATATATATATATATATATAGGGACATGTAGTAGTCATATTTCAATCCTCTACCTCCATGAAAACCAGATACGTCTCAAGATAGAGTAATACTTCCATCTATAAAGAAGTGTCTCTCAAAGCATCATTTTTTTTAAAAAGGTACAAAACCAACTTCACAATCTAGTGGGGGACTGTTTAACACGGAAGAGATGTTGTTAGTATCTCTTTTATTATGTTCATAAGTGTTTAACTGAATCGACCCCCCATAAGACATTCACAGCAAGAACTCGCCAACTACAAAAATCTTTCTCTCTCTCTCTCTGTAACAAGAACCAAATGGAACTTCTATGACAAATTTTCTTTTGTAGAACATTCAATTTGTGGAACAAAATACTGCAAGGCTGCTTCCCAGTTGACTACAGCCTAAAAAACGAACCTGTAATACCTGATATGGTATTAGCCATGAGCAGGCTATGCCGGCTACCTTCAAAGGAGAAAGTTTATAGGGAATATCAAATTCACAAATGGTTAGGGGATAACGATTGTGTGACCTGCCAGGGTACCAACTATATGACCTACAGACTTTTTAGCATAAAAAAAATAAAAATATCTGGTAATACCTAGCCTTTGGTGAGCTATGCCGACTTCCTCCAAAGGAGGATGTTTACAGGGAATATCAAATTCACAAGCGACACCCAGCCACATGTATATTCTGGTCATGGGAAGATGTCATACATTGCCTAGCATTCCTAATTGGTTGCCCATTTGGTAATGGCCAGGCTCAACGTCGCTTAACTTTGGTGATCTAACGAGAATCAGCGTGTTATTATGCTGTATGTTTACAACATGACCTTCTTTTAGTAAATAAATATATGTTGAGCTATCTTGAGTTAAACTTTCGTAGGGTGAAACAAATTCCTTTTTGATATATTTACTTCCAAACGAAGATGTCCTTTGTTGAACTAGTGATACACGAAACTTTACGCGGACCATTGTTCCAGAATGTTACTGAGTGGGTGTATTGCTTGCTAGTTCAGATCAAAATTGATCCTGTTAAAAATGGGAGACATCCACGTCTAGTTATAATCCTTTCCCCCCTGACGTACACCAACACCCAACTAGACATTTAACAACTTCTATTGCTAAACATTACATCAAAAAGAGATTCACCTCTAATTTGCCTCCAGCAATGTCACTATTATTAAATATAAACCTGGGCTGGGTCCCAACAAACAACATAGTCATTTTATTTGTGTATCGTGCGATAGAAATACAGGCTTATTTATTTAGTTTGGATGTTTTCTTTTACGGCATATCAACCCTTTTCAGGTTATTTAATGCCGAATCCAGTAATTTTGGAAAATGTTTTTATGCTTCAAGTTCGTTATATCTATATAAATAAAACAGTAAGTTTCTGTGTGTAAATATTTAACCGATAAACTCTTAAATTACTGGTTACATAACAATGAAATAAACAGGAACTAGTAATCATACATCAAGAATGGTTCATCTATACTATTAATAAAATTATACTATTAATAAAATTATACTATTAATAAAATTATACTATTAATAAAAATATAATATTAATAAAATTATACTATTAATAAAATTATACTATTAATAAAAATATAATATTAATAAAATTCTAAATGTTTATTTATTTATGTGTGTGTGTGTGTGTATATATATATATATATTTTTTTTTAAATCAATTTTCACCTCAAACAAGGCACAGTGCCACTTTGAAGTAGGGGGCTACTATCGGGGACATAAGCTGCAGGGGTATTATGAAGGGAGGTGAGTAGAAAGATGTTTGTTCACATTACACTTGAACTTCTGCATGTCAGTACAGTTGGGAAAGCAGAATCCCGAAAGGGAGTTCCAAAGTCTTGCAGTTCTCGGGAAGAAACTATTGGAGTAAAAGGCTTTCTTACACCTAGGGATCTCTACTGTAAAGGGGTGGGATTTAGTTGCTTGTCGGGTTTGTCGGGGGTAGTCATGTCGAGGAGGAACAAGTGCTTGTAGTTCATCAGAGCATTCACCATTAAAGTACTTGTAGAACAGACAGAGGGATGCAACATTTCGTCGATAGGACAGAGGCTGAAGCTTAGATGACAGTTCAGGACCTATCACCAACCTGATAGGTCCTTTTGAACGGATGCACCGAATTGAAAAATTCTTTTCCCTGAAAGGTGCGAGTCCCTAGATTGTCCTTATCTATATATGGTTCATAATGAACAAGGCCAAGTCACACAAAAAACCCAAAATAAGGGTTTTGGGGCCGTTTCGTGCAAAATTTACCTGCTCATGTCAATGTTTGTATACAGTTGCGGTAACATTTTTCGGCATACAGACAGGACTTGTGGCGCAATGGATAACGCATCTGACAATGGATCAGAAGATTCCAGGTTCAAATCCTGGCAAGTTCGTAATAATTTTAACCATCATTTTATTCAACATTTACTCATTATCCTTACCCTTAGTTAGGGTATTTTTGTTTTTTCAGTGATTTTGTTTTTTGCATATGGGAATTTCGCATACTCTGAGTTCACAGGGTAAGCGTTGATCGTAAGACGATGTTGAGTGTACTTGATGTTGAGTGTACTCGATTTTGTGTTTGACTCGGCGTTGTGTGTGCACACACAATGCCAAGTTGCTAGTAAATAATAAAATTTTTCCTTACATAATTTCAATATATATATTAATACATACAAGTTTACATTGTTGCATCACTGGACATGCTAATGTTTCAGGCAAATGATCAGTAAAAATCCAGAAGTCCTCGTCCAACAACTTAATAAATTTTGCTCTTTCTACAGAGGAAACTAGTAATAATTAAAATCTTTGTTTGGATGGATATTTCTATTACTTTTGCGCATGCGCAAATTCATTCATAACTTGAAGTGGTTTCATTCATATATATATATATATATATATATATATTTGGATATGTAATAATAAATACAAAATCTGCATGAATTAAAATATATTTAAGCGTATTTTATGACCGGCAATTCTTTAACTATTTATTCATGGTGTTTGGTTTGGTTGTTTTGATTTTATGGTATATCAACCCTTTTTATGTTATTTAAAGTCAAATCCAGTAATTTTGGCAAAAAGTTTTTACACTTTAACTTCTTTATATCTTCAAATATTTATTCCTGGTATTTGGTTGGATTATTATTTATTTATTTTTTACAAAGGAATCACCACTTACCTAGGCCCAGAGGCCACTCGAGGATAAGGGTTAAAGAGTGTACAGTAGTCAAAGGGGCAATATCATAGTAATCATTAGCAGTGCAAATTTGGTAAAATTGGATTACTTAAGAAGAACGACTCATCAAAAACTTGTTTACATTGGACTTGAAGACGACCATATTGTAGTCAGCTGGAAAGCAGGCCAATGGAAGAGAGTTCCACAGGTATGAAGTTCGAAGAAATAAGCTTTTGTTCATGGAATCTACGTTGAGGTTTAAGCACAGATAAAGAGTAAGGGAAATTACTGATAGTATTTTCAGCTAGACGAGTGTTTCTTGTGAATGTTTGGTGTGGGGAGACCATAGATTGTAGCTCAGACGAGCACTTGCCATGAAAATAACGATAAAGCAGAGACAGGCTCACAATGTCTCTTCTGTGAGAAAGTGGTTGCAGGGAAAAGAAAAGGGCATCCCCCACTAGGCTACAAAGTCTATTTTGAACTCTGTTAAGGCAGGATCAGATCTTTCTAGCAGCTCCTGCCCAGAAGTGGCAATAATACTCCATCCTTAGATGTACCTTGCTCTTATATAGGTAGAGAATTGCATCAACAAGTAGATATCTACTAGATCGATAGAAGGATCCCACCATTTTTCCAGCGACCGTGGCAACGGATTTGATATATGTGTTCCATTTCAGATCAGGAGTAAATGCCAAGCCCGAAGCTTGTCAAAACATGGGGTCTCCCTCAAGATGAGAGCCATTCATTTCAATTGATGCCAGATGGGAGATCAGAATGTTGATGATGTAAAGATAGAAGCTTGGTTTTAGATGCCTTAAAAATAACCAGTCACTTTTTCCCCCCATTGTACCACATGCTCAAGATCAGAGGAGAGAGAATCAGAGAGAACTTTGTTATTTACGGCCTTTGATGTGCTGCCATAGATGGTACTATCATCATCATCATAAATGTCTAAAAATGATCTAAGGATATGATTTGGAAGATCATTAATGTAGATCAGGAAGAGAGTGGGTTGTTTTTGACTTTGCAGAACATGATTGAGTTTTGCAAAGGGAAAAGAAAAAACAATGAAATCAATGTTTGGTGTATTTTAGATCTAGAGGCTGATATCTTCAGACAATCTTATCTGGTAGCATAAGTACGCTTACTGGATCTTCAAACTATATGTGCACCGACGACTGTAAATATATGCAAAACATCACTTCTTCCACGTTTCTGATTCTGATACCCTAAAGAATTCTGATTTTTCTGATTCCTGATTATCACCCCAGCACAAATAATAACCAAGATGAGAATAGTCTAAATATTCCAAATGATATGCACGTGTTTGCGTTTATAAATTGCTTATTTGTTTCTTTTTTATTGTCTAGTTTTAAATAGGAAAGTCAAATGTTCTAAGTTAAAACCAGATTGACAACAAAAACAAAATAAATTCTTGTCCAAGTTTGTGGTGCAGGAAATAATTTGAATTAAGTAGCACTTAGGATTACCAAATATAATATACAATATCCGTGTGTCTCGAAGACCAATTTCTTTGAAACTGTGATGGTTTTTTGGGTGTGTTTCCAGTAGAGGCCACATCACAATGCCCTACATCTTAGAAAAGGAATATCGACTCAGTTGTTGTTTGATGTTCCTATTTACTTGCCTCTCCACGAGGGCAGAGTTAGATATAAGGTCGGTTTTTAATGTGGAGAAAATCCAGCTCCCCAGAAAAGGGTACTCTGGATAGGAACAAAAATATAAATTGTCTCAGTTGTGAAGGATTTCTCCTCCACTGACCGACGGCAAAAAAAGGTGAAGTGTAGCATCAGATACTACACTGTAATCTTGGCCCAAAGGCCAAGATAAAAAAAAAAAGAAAGTTGGTTAATGTTGCAAAGCTCTGGATGGAAATAGTATAAAATATAGAAAAAGTTATTAATTCTTTGACTGAACTTATGCAGATTTCGTCAGGAAAAGAATCGGTTTTTCAACCATTTTATGTACTAAAGAAAGAAAGATAGATAGACGGATAGAGAGAGGTAAAGAGAAGTTTTGAGAGAAATATGTTACACTTTTGACCCAGGCAATGCAGGGTGATCCTGCTAGTATTATATACGTGTTTAGGATAAATTTGACAGAATAACATCTGATTTTTTTTTTCCAGATTTTAAAAAAATTATTCATATCAAATTGACTTGATTTTAACCATTTGAACCCTGACCCAATTAAGCAATAATTAGCCAAAAAGACAACAGGCGATTAGCAAAATTATTTGATAACATATTATTAGAAGGCAGAAATATTGCCCGCGCCGTGTTTTTAGCCATGTTGATAAGACCGATACATTGGTTAAAGTTTACACCCTCCTCCATTCATATACAGGACGACAGCAAGATTGGATAACTAGGAGTCACCTGAATTGCGGAAGAGTATAAACCTGCATGATGATGATTCACACCGGCCATCAAAATAAGGAGTTTGCAGCACAATGTTCCCCTGAACACTAAAAACAATCCAGCATGAAGTAGAGAATTGCAATGGAAACTATGAGGCCGTGGTTAAAAGAAATCAACATAACTAAAAATCTGATTGCTCTCGCACAGCAGTTACAGTATCACAGTTGGTACACCATCCTAGATGTGGCAACAGTACTCTATGCAAATGGTGGCTTTATAGAGATATTGGAAGTGTGAAAAGTATTTTCTGGCGCATTTTTCTGTAGTACCTTCTTTGCAGCAACCTTGACAACATCTTCTGTGTACTTAGTCCATTATATGTTGCTTGAGAATGTCTGGCTGAACAGTTTGAATGTAAGATTCTTGAGAAAAGTGCTATTGGCTATAACAATCGGTGACTGGAAAGATTTCTTATTGTTAAAAGAAGCTTCTGTATCATTTGGGTAACTGTTATCTTCTTTTCACCATCTTTCAATCAATGTAAACTCCGACCTTCTTATCAAACTCTGGAATCTTTCTGTCGAACTCGAGAATCTGCATGGAATTTTGAACGGAACCATTTACTTAATCTCGTTTCGTCAGTCATAACTGAGTAGTGTTAAGTAATTCACAATTATATTCTGAGTGTCCCTCCGCACCGAGGATTGAACCCTCAACTTCCAGAAGAGTGTAACTTACAACTGAATTTCACCAAGTACTTTATCCACTACGCCATAGATCATATCTTTGTTTTGATAGCATTAAATGTTGCCATGTTTGCCCTATTGCATCTAATCACGATTTTTTTTCCCAGGAATTACCTCCCCCCAGTCTCTAAACACCACAGTCTATAATTGTACGTGAATCTACGTTATCTTGTTAGTCCAAACGTCCAAGCTTTGCTTGCCATTATATATTTAATTCTTTTGCCAGATGAAAAGGGGTGGGGAATATTTTTAAATGCTATTGACAAATGTTAGACTGTACTTGAACATCGAAAGTTGAAAGTACACATTTGAGAAAAGGCGAAGGCTGCCTGGATTAATTGGCCGCCGGATGTTCTTGGAAATGTCACTGGTGCCTTCTACCAAGTGCGACGACACGGAGAAACAGGATTTCCACCAATCCATGTAAGCGAATGAATTTTTAAGTTGGGTTCACTAGAAACTGTATTTTTTAGAAACTCAGCAAATTCTTTCTGCAATTACGGAAAAGGTAAAACCAATGGTTGGGGTTGCATTTTTCTACAAATCTCACAATAATTGTTTGAAATTTTCTTTTTGATGACAACTTTACAGCTACATTATAATTTCTTCATTTCTCGTCTATAATTCTCAAAGAATTTTGTTTCTAGGACTTGGGAACTTTAATCAGCTAAGTAACATTAAATTAATGTACAGTGTTTATGTTTATACATACAAGGTGCCTTCAATAAGTTTCCAGACTTTCTGTTGTACATGCATTTAAAATTGTTGTAGTAGACTCTTGAAAATTCATTATGTTATTGCTATACATATTATGAGATGACTGACCAGTTTTTATTATTTAAGGTTCAAATTAACAGCTACAGCAGGAATTGGAATACACTCTACTAAAACCTGATTGTCACAGCTGGTGAATTTCAAAAATGCAACCTGGACGTGAGGACACTTTAGAAGAATGATACGCAATAAAATTCTGTTTAAAACTTAGAAAATGTCATCCAAGCTTCAGCCTCTGTCCCATTAATGTTTGCCTGTTCTACAAGTATTTTAATGGTGAAAGCTCTGACGAACTACAAGCACTTGTACCCCTCGATGTAAAGACCCCCGACAAATCCAACAAGCAGCTAAATCTTACTCCTGCACAGTAGAGATTACTAGGTGAATCAAATGCTTCTACTTCAATAGTTTCTTCCCCAGAACTGCTGGACTTTGGAACTCCCTTCCGGGATTCTGCTTTCCCAACTATACTGACATGCAGAAGTTCGAATGTAATGTGAACAACCATCTTGCTGCTCATCTCCCTTCATAATATCCCTGCAACTTATGTCCCCAATAGAAGTAGTCCCCTACATTAAAGTGGCACTTGTTTTGGGATGAAAATTGAATAGAAAAAAAAAATAAATAAATAAATGTTGTTGCTACAAAGAACAAGTGAGTTGGAGTTATTTCCTATTCTTTGTTTTGATCTCCTTTGTGACTGGAACTGCACACAACAAAGTTAGAAACCTAGCACTTGCCAACATTAAACAGTAACTCAGTATAGTTATCTGAGTTGAGTTCTTTTTCGAAAATGTGCAGTAGTATAACATAGTCTTTGCTGGAGCATCACAGTGTGAGGGAATTTGATCTTCCTAACACGTGTATACAGAATGTTCAGGATAAATTTGACAGTTTTATCAATTAAAGAAAAATGCTTTGTATCTACAAAATTAATTGATTTCAAAGAAATTTAAATAGCAAGGCAATTAGACTATTGCCGAAAAGTTTTACTAAAAATAACTGCCATTAGCGTGTATTGCAGCCTCAATCTGGACCCGGAACTTGGAGCAAGCTGATTCTACAGCTTCCCTTGGAAGACCTTCAAAAATAACTTAAATTCTGTTAATTAACTGGTCTCTTGTAGTTCTGACATGGCAATTAGCATTTTCCTCGACAGCACGCCATACATAATGATCCATCAGGTTAAAATCAGGGGAGTTTGGAGGCCAAACGTTGGGATTCGTGTTATGGTAAAATATTGGCTGACAACCATTTTTTACATTTCTCCGAGGTGTGGCAGGAGGCTGAATCCTGCTGCCATACATACGGCTCATTAGCTATCCTTGTTATCCAGGGTTTAACTATAGTGGTTAGCAACTCTACGTAGGCATTTGAATTCAACCTGAGATCCTATTTGAAAAATGAAGATGCATCACATCACTGAGTACACGCATCCGAAAACCATGACAGTTTGCAGAAATTTAGTCTGCATGACTCTAGGAGTGTCTTTAGAACTGTATACATGTTATCTGTTATTCTGTGTATTATGCTTTAATCTTGGCAAAAGTTTGTTTTTTTTTCATCAGAAAAGAACCAGATTGTTTGTTGTTGCACAGGATGTTTCACTTTGCTCAGAAGTTTCTTTGCCTTTATCAGACTATTTTCGCAGGCCTTTTCTCTGAGACGTTGATCTCTGCATCACTTGTATGAGTAGAAGCGAAGGTCTTTTTTGTTTTTTTTCACAAGGTGGTCACCACTTATCAAGGCCCGGAAGCCACTCAGGGATAAGTACAGTACATTAGTGTGGATATTTAAAGTGTCTACTTAAGGGGGAGGTCTTCATTGAGAGCTTCATAGTAGAGGGTAAAACATTCAATTCATGAAACAAAGCCTGAATTTCGATACCAGGGTCCGCTAACACTTTTTTTCTGCAGATTTTCAACAGAGAATGGGCTGAAATCGTTCATAAAAGTACAAGCTATTAGAAGTACAAAGAGCCATGACCCTGGTTAATGTGAGGTCATAGTTCACCAAAAGTTATTGGATGAGATGATTAAGAGAAAGATGGGGGTGAGGGAGGGTTGAGGTCTTTTAAACTTTTGGGACAGGAGAATGCCTCACAGTCCATGGTCAGTTTCAGGTGGTTGGCTAAGAGTGGCTGGCGGGGAGAGAGTCATTTTCAGCTTATCAGTCACTCTGAAACAAAGACCAGAAGTGCTAGAATTTCTGGCCAAAGTTAATATATTGCATCGGAGTCGTTTGCAACAGTTTTGTAGCTTGTTGTGATCTGAGCAAATTGGTCCAAGCGAATGAGGAAATGAACTAAACAACCAAACGACAAAGATGCCTTAACACACAAATGTCAACAGACAATGTTTGAGGCTCCTTTTTCAGCGATGGTATCACCCCCCCCACACACACACAGGTACAACTGATTCATATACAATTTATCAGAGTTTGTATTTTTTCTTGTGAGTTTCTATTGTTTTTTTTTTTTTATATATTGAAAATCGGTGTTCACACTCATCTAATTCATTTTGCGTGCAAAATTGGTCATGATTTCTGTTCTGCCTTTTTTTTATTTTCGTTCGTATTGTGTAGAAGCACAAAGTATTTTTTTTTTTTTTAGTAAATTCGTTGAAAAATGTTTTAATAAATAAAGTTATATTTAATTACAGATATGTTTTAAATCGTTTGTTGAAAAACAGATTCTTTTTTTCTTTTTTTGTAAAAAATTTATTTTTGAAAAATGCAATTTTTTATGTGTCTTTCATTTTTTTTTTTGATATGTTAATTTTTATTTGCTAATTATTTGTTTTGGTGTGTCTAATATAATTTGGATTTAATTGTTTTCTGTTATTTAAAAAATCTCTATCTTTATTTCTTCTATCAAAGGAACTTTGTCTGTGTGTTTGTAGGTTTGTTCCCAATGGACTCGAAAACAACGATTCTTATGAAATTTCAAACGTAGGTACTTTATCTGCCTGGCAGTGTTCTTAGATGGGTTTTGAGTCAGAATGTCTTCAATAAGTATCGATAATCAAAATAATCTGATGAAAAAAAGAAACACTTTTGACTAAAGTTAACACCTTACACAGCCTAACATCACAAGTGGATTTGAGAAGTTTTATTACTATACAAGCTGAAAGGCCCAATATATAAAACCAGCAGTAGGTTCTTTGATAGGACAGGGGTACATTTGAAATGAATGTTCCTGTTTAAAGTACAATTCCACAATGATACTTTTTCACTTTAAACTTAAATTCAAACTATTATCAACCAGTAATGCCAGGCATATAAAATGAACAGTAGGTTCTTTGATATGACAAGGGAACGTTACAAATGAATGTTTCTGTTTAGAGCACAATTTTTTTATTTTAATTCAAGCCGTTATATATATAAATATTTTTATAAAATCAACAGTAAGTTCTCTACAGTGCAATGCAGACTAAGTCTCTGCAGGGGGAGGGCATGTGAAACTTCCTCCTGGTACATCGCAAGCAATCAATCGATTTGATTGAAAATTGGGCGATTTCGATGACAATAAAAATACGGGAGTATGAAACATTTGTTGATCATCATTCAATCCCGGGCAACGTCGAGCCACCCTGCTAGTCTATCCATTAAATAGCCCCTGTTAATTTCAGACGTTTTTCCCCCCTTTTTTAAGATAACACCGTGACGTAAATTATACCGTCTACAAAAATAGCACGTGACGTAAATTACACCGTCTACAAAAATAGCACGTGACGTAAATTTTTTTAATGCCAAAAATGTTGGGACTGCTTAAATACATGAGTACCGATTTTTTTTTGGTTTAAAGAATAAGACTTAGAGAAAATAGATAGCATGGGGTCGGTGGTTTCACGGAAGGAAGACGAAAGTCGCTTTCGTGTCCGGTTCATTGGCTTGATGGAGTCGAACATTTCCATTTAAAAACACTAACACAGATTTGACCCTCCATTAGCTCTTTGGGTTAGGGTTAGGGTTAGAAAGGGTCTAGCTTAATTGGATAGACGTGGGGAAAAGCGTCTCAGAAAACGAGGTCATCATATATGTAGGAGAGAGGACGAGGGTCAGATTGGGGTTATAGAAGTGAAAAAAGAATAATGCTACCCTCTCTCTCTCTCATTCTTCATGAGAGAGAGAGAGAGGGTGGGTGGGGGGAGGAGAGGGAGCAAACATTTTAAGTGCAAACAAATAAATGTGAAAAATGGGCCGCAAGAGCCGCCATCACGGCAAGAGAAAACTGAGCCCAATTTTTAAAGGGTTAATCCTATTTTAATCACGTAAATTATTTAGAGTGAAATGGGTTCCAACATTACTTTTAAAAGGGACCTATTTTGACTCCGACTATGTTTCAGTAAAACACACAATATTACATTACAAACGCTAAGTTATCGCCAGTTTCGCCATACGTGTGAAAAACCGAGGCCGGTAAAATATAGTCATCATCTTTTTAGTCAAATCTATAAAGTGGCTAGCCAAGGAAAGACGATCACTGAAGTTCATAATTTTGTAATTAGATGACGGTTTTTTTTTTAATTAAATTTTGAGACTGACAAATGTCCAAAAAAACATACTTTTTTGTATTTGTATTTACCTTAAAAAAAAGAAAAAGAAAAAAAAGTGCTTGTCCAGAATGCCCCTTCCCTATAAAAAAAAAAGAAAAAAAATCTAGACGATGTATGTATCCGTGACGGAAAGAAAATATATTCCAATAAAAAAAAAATCACGTAAATTGATCAAGTAGTTTTATTTTTATAAAGAAAATCATTTTTAATGGATTAATGGGAATTCGCAAGCATTACAACAAACATCTTGCAAGTTTGAATTATTGTTACGTTATCTAGCTTTATTGAAATTTCAAAATGGCGAGTGAGACAGTCACTTCTTGAATACGAAGATAAACCTATGGGTTAATAATAAAATTGTTAGTTGGATGATCAACAATACTAAGAGAGGATTGAAAGCTATGAACGGAAAAGGTAACTTTAATTACTGAATAGGACAGCTAGACAAGTATTTGTCGAATAGCCCTTATCCCTGAGTGGCTCCGGGCCTTGATAAGTGGTGACCATGACCATCTTGTAAAAAAAAAAAAATGGACTTGAGGGCAACCATGTTATAGCCCCCAGAAAAGCAGTCCTGTGGTAATTTGTCCCACAGATGGGAAGTTATTGTAAGAAACTGTTCATGGAAATTCCTTTAGGGTTTTAGAGAAAAAAAAAGAGCATTATTTGTAGTGACTGTAGCTAGACGAGTTCTCCATGTGAATGTTTTACAGAGAATAATCAAAGATTGGAACTCAGTCGAGCAATCGAGCATCTTTCACAGAACGTCCAGTTTTTGTCCAGGAGGCCATCCTCCCAAGCTTTCCCTCTTGCATTTCGGGAGAAAGAATAGGTTTATACTAGCCTGCCGCCTGAAGCGGAAGCGCCGTCAACAGAGAATGCCAAGGACGGGATGAAAGTGATAGTAGGCAGACTTACTCCATTAAAATCCCACGTCGAATTTAAAAAAATAAAAAATAAATGAATAAAAAAATACTTGTCAGTCCTGTTGACAAACATAAACGTTCTTAATGTTTTGCCTCCAGTCAATTCAAGACATTGGGTGGTAAAAATAAAGAGGCGGGGGTTAACAGAAAAAATCTGGGCCAAAAGAAAAGAAAAAAATATATACGATAATCTCTCTACATTAATAAACACATTTGCATGCGTTTCTACGTGACTTTGATGAAGCAGAAACATTATTTTCATTTGCTGTTAATCAAATATTTAATGAAATTAGGAATGAAAAAAAAATGTAATCTTATAAAAAAATAAATAATTTCAGAAATTAAATTTATCACAATGCATTTCGTTTTTTTTTCGTGCAAACAAGTCAGCCATTTTAATGTTTCCTAAATATTTGAAGAAAAAACGGCACTTCTGCATTACACAGACGGCGCCACTTTTTTGTGCGTGTCACTAAACTGTCACCAGGTGACGCTTCTTTCTTCTCTCCATTCAAAATGTTTATTAATTTAAAAATTAAAACTCCTTCAACAAGTGCCACAAAAAAAATTAAAACTATATTTTGTTACAGTGACAATTTTACCTTAATTCAAAAAATGTTTCGGGGGTGCGCCGGGTGCGGATCTAATGTTGCTTTAATTTTTTTTTTTTTTTTTTTTTTTTTTACACAGTGATCACCACTTATCAAGGCCCGGAAGCCACTCAGGGATAAGGGTTATTACAAGTACATTAGGTTAGTGTGGAGATTTGATGAAGTGTTTACTTAAGGGAGCGGTTCATTAGGAATTTGTTAACATTGGACTTGAAGACATCCAAGTTGTAGTCCGGTGGGAAGCAGGCAGACGGAACAGAGTTCCACAGGCGTGCAGTTTTCAGTTCTAAGAAAGAAGCTTTGTTCATGGAATCCGCGTTTTGATTTAGGCACAGATATAGAGTGGGGGAAATTTTTCACAGTGGATTCAGCTAGACGGGTGTTTTTCGTGAAAGATTGGCGAGGGGGGGGGGACCAGCACCTGCCATGGAAATAACGATAAAACAATTCAAAAATTGTTTTATTAAAATATTTTCTTACGCAGACTTTTCAATAAATGCTTTTTTACAATTATATATTGATACATTTTTATACAATAAATTGTTTTGGTTTTCAAATACTTTTGTGTTCTGAAAAAAAAAAATCTTGTTTGTTACTTATTTGCCGTGCTATCTGACCAAGAAGAAATTAGAGTTATCGCCCCCAACAATGGCGCTGACCGTGTAATGCAGACGTGCAAAATAAATAAATAAATAAAAATACTCTACGAAATTTAAAAATATTTGAACTCTGGTACTCACGCAGAATACGGACCGTGCTGAACTGCTGAAATAATGTTCTTATTTAGAAACCGATTATTAATATGGGGAGTGGATGGTGTTTTGTAAATATTCCGTTTATTTTTATTTATTCTTTTTTTTCCTTACCTTCAACCCTAACAACACATATCGCCAAGTGAATTAAAGTGGGTACTATTTGGAATTCTATCGTAGGAAACATTAACAAGATGTTGGTTTATGTTACATTTAAACTTCTGCATATCAGTACAGTCAAGAAAGCAGGAAGGGAATTCCAAAACTTACTAACTAAGCTAACAATAAACAAAAGATATCGTAAAACTTGAATTTAACTTGAAAAGCATTTTATAAAGCACAATCCGTATTTCTGTATAAGTCCTAAAATTCTCAGCAAAGTCTTTAAGGAAAAACCATTTACATCGAATAATTTTATAAATAATGCCTTTTGGCCAGGATCATGGTGTAGTGTCTGTTCTAGTGTTGCAGTGTTGCACTTCACTTTTTCTGATCTCTGGACTGAGGCAATTTGTATTTTTGTTCCTATCCAGAGTGCCTCTCCCCTTTGTGGAGAACTGTATTCCCCACACATTAAAAACTGACTTTGTGTCTAACTCTGCCCTCGTGGGGAGACACACGATATGGTAAAACACGATATGGTAAAACATCAAATTAAACTGGGTTAAAAAATGTTCTTGGAACGGTTTTAAAAGTGACGCAAAAACGAAAGTAAGAATACCCGGAAACATCAGGTTGGTAAAACTTGTTCTTCCCAATAAAAGACCCCCACCCCCCGCTTAATTCATGAAAAAATAAAAGTAAAAAAAAAAAAAAAAAAAAAAAATATGCCCCAGTGTATTATAAACATCCCAACCTGAGGTTGGGCCAACCTCCCCATGTTAAAAACGGCTTTTGGAATAAACAATCCTCAACCTCTCCATGTTAAGAACGGCTTTCGCGGTTGGGGGTGTTTATTCCGAAAGCCGTTCTTAACATGGAGAGGTTGGGGTGTTTATAATACGTTGGGGCATGTCGTAAAAAATTGACCATAATGTGTAACTAATTGCACTTACCCGGTGTTGGCCGGGAGTCCTTTTTTTTTTCTTCTTTTCTAGTTAATCGATTGATAACACAAATAAATAAATAATGATGCATAAGTTACATAGGGGTGTGAAACACACATAGGCAAACGATTAGCGTTGAAGGGTCACAGGATTTCATTAATAATATTAAAGTTTTAATGCTTCTACAGAATTTGAACCGGATCAAGAAATTAGCTTGGAGTTATGGGCAAGGAAAAAAAATGCGGTTCAAATTTTGTAAGAATGCTAGATTTATATTCAAACAAACAAACAAACAAACAAGCAAACAACTTATTTTTGCTCTTTATTAGTAGTAGTATTAATAATTATTATTAGTAGTATTAATTATTATTATTAGTAACTCAGTGAGTTGAGTTACTAACTCACTATGAGTTTTCACACAAGCCATCATCAAAGATTTCTCTTTGAAAATAACCTGTAGTGTTCCCTCGAGTCTGAGTAACAGCAAGTTTCCCCAAATTTCTCTCTACTTCTTTCGATAATGAATTTCGAAATAAATTTGCGTTATCGCAACAGTCGGTTACCAATAATTTCTCGCTGACAGCTACCATGATTCTTCACTAAAATTTGGGTGACAATAAGCTTTCACAAGGTCTTATTTATTATTATTATTAATTATTATTATTATTATTATTATTAACTCTTGTCCATTTTCTTAATTTATTGGAAATCAATTATGTATGTTGGAGAAATTTATTTTGTATTCGTTGTATATTTCCACTGAGACTCGGGGTTAGTAGTACGGTTAAAGGGTTCCCTGTCATAATTTAGTATTTTATAGAATCACTCCAATTTCAGAGATTAAGGTTTGGGCTGATGTCATTTCTGAGAACCTTAAATAATAATAATAATAATAATAATAATAATAATAAAACCACAAAAACACCTGTGAGTTTATAAAGTTATTTATTTATGTACGAAATTGATCCCATACTCTAATTTCTAAAAAAAAAAAAAAAAATGTTTTATTATTATCATTTTATTCGTTTATTATTACTTATTTATTTTTACCGACATATTTTTCAGGGCGTTTACATGTAATTGTCTGGAAAAAAAAGTAGAATCCCATTTTGATGTAAATTCATAATTCAACCTAATTTAAAACCAAAAACATAGAAAAATCTGTATCTGACGAAAATATCATATCCCAAAAAAAATCACGTAAATTCGTCAAGTATATTTTTTAAACTAAAAATAAAATAAAATTTGATAAAGGAGCGAGGCAATAGGCATTGTTTGGATCCGCCATGGTTAATAAATAAAAGAGACAACTAAATTTCAACTACCGAGAATTTTAAATCAGTCTTGGAATAGCTACAATTTACTGATTAATCGCTGAAAATCGTAAAAAAAAAAGAACTCTCCCTCTCTCTCTAAACAAAAAAACTACTCGATTAATTTATATGATTTTTGGAATATGACATTTTCGTTTCGTGACGTAGACGTACATCATAAATATTCTGTATTTTAAGTTTTTTTTTTTTTTTTTTTTTTTTTTTAAATAAGACTGATTTCTAAATAAGATCAGCGCCAAAAAATATACCCAATTGGAAACTGGAATGCTTTTATAAAATTACCATATTTATGTTCTTAAAACACCATCGGTAATCAATCATTTTACGTTAAATTAATACACAAAAGTAAAACTTATCCCCTACTCTAAATTCTGTATATATATATATATATATATATATATATATATATATATATATATATATATATATATATATATATATATATATGTATATATTCAAAAAATTAATCGCTTAAAACGAGTTTTTGAATTTTGGAGGTGAATTAGCATACGGTAAACATGTACACATGTTATCAAAACTTTACCTCGAAAAAAAAAAAAAAAAAAAAAGAAAAAAAAAGGGGGCTTTACCTGCACAAGTCTGCCGACTTATTTTGTTCAAATAATAAATTGTCATAATCCGGCTGTGGTGGTTGGCACTTCGCTGACAGAACCTCGCAACTTCCAGACACGGCACTTCTTAAAAGAGTTGGACTGTTGTAAACAATACCAAATCGAGAATTATGCTGACTGCCGTTGGGACTAGGGGAACCATCCCTACAATTATCGTAATGTGTGGGGTCATTATTTAGACCCGGGGAAAAGGACAGTCTAGTTCTTGGTGGGTGAGACCCGTTGTCATTATCCAAACTTGAATTGCGATGGAAAATTTCCTCCCCGCGAAATGAATGTCGTCTATTATTGTAAAGAGTTGCATTTTCCGTGGATAGGGATAATCTTTTCGTCCGCATTGTACACCCCGCCATGGGGAGAATAGCTTTCTCCCTTTCGCAAGAGCGAGAGAGAGAGGGAGGGAATGATTTTGTATTTGTTTGGGAATGTAAACTTTTTAAGAAAGAGAGAGGTGACCCGTTCGATAAGCACAAATGCGCGGTGAGTGCGTCGTGGTGGTCGCCGTCGTCACTTAACTTCTTATTGTGTCAATCTTTCTTTCTATCTTTCTTTTTCGTTGTCAGAGAAAAAAAAAAAGCAGGTGCGCGTGGTACAGGATTGCCGCCGTTGCTGCTGCTGCTACTAAAAAAAAAAAAAAAAACCTGAATGAAAAACTTATCGCGTACGCTAAACCGGACGACCACCACATCAACAGCTTAGCTTTCCCACATTTAAACGAATAATAAAAACTACGTCTCTATTTATTTCCCTGCCTGACCTGTGAGGGAAGAATTAAACCTATTTTCAAAACGAAAATACAGAGAAATATTTTCCAAACTTTATGTTACGGAACGAAAACAAATAAGCGTTACCAAACGCAATATAAGTTACTGTTCTACCTACCTGGATATTTTTCTCCGTTTTAACTTATTTTAAAGCGTTTATTTACTTTGAAACAAAATTTATGTTGGGTCTTAAATTATAACAAAAAAAGAATAAAATGTTTGACATTTATATAGTTATCCGGGGAGATTCCATTATCGCCCAAAAATCGAAAATTAAACAAAATACTGGTAGAAACTTAACCAATAAATGTAACCAATCGGGTGAAAATATAATGTTTAATCAGTATTTTATTTCATTTTCGATTTTTAAGCGATGATCGAGTCTCCCCAATGTCAGTCATTTTATCCTAGTCTAACTTTAAACTTAGGACTTCAAATTTGTATTTTTAATTTTTAAATTTATATCATTTTCAAGGTAGAAATAAAATCACATAATAAAATGTTGTTTTTTTTTTATATATTATTTATATATTATTTTTATTTATTATTATACATTGTTTATATATTATTTATTACTATTATTTATTGTTTATATATTTTATTATTATTATTATTATTATTATTATTTATATTTTTATTATTATTTATTATTTATATATTATTATATATTATTATTTATTATTTATATATTTTTTATTATTTATTATTATGTATTATTTATTATTTATATATTATTATTATTTATTACTTATATACTATTTTTATTATTATTATTATGTATTATTTATTATTTATATATTATTCTTTATTACTTATATACTATTTTATTATTATTATTATTTATTATTATTTATTATTTATATATTATTATATATTATTATTTATATATTATTTTTTATTATTATTTATTATGTATTATTTATACATTATTATTTATTATTTATAATTTATTTTTATTTATTATTTATATAATATTTATTATTATTTATTATTATGTATTATTTATATATTATTTTATTATTATTTATTATTATTTTTATTATTATTTATTATTATGTATTATTCATCATTTATTATTGATATATTATTTTTTATTATTATTGGAATCCTCTGAGATGAGTAATTTGTGTATTTATTTATTCATTTACGGACTGTTATCCTCATCTCCATAGTTGTTGTTTCATCACGTTTCGGCCAACTTATCCTCTGGCCTTCTTCAGGTGGTTAACCGCGACGACAAAGGAATACTGAGTCTTGTAACTTGATTCCTAATAATAACTGCCTTCCATAGTTGTTGTCTCACCAAGTGTTGGCCAATTAATCTTCTAGCCTGCTCGGGCAGGATTGAAATCGCTATCATCAGACAATGCTCACCGGGAACTGTAGCAATTCAACGCCTTTATCCACTGCGCCAGTTGAATCTCTACAGTTCCAGATGAGCGTTGACTGAAGACAGCAATTTCAACACTATCCAAAGTAGGCCAGAGGATTAGTTGGCCAAAAAGGGGTGAGACGACAACGACGACTATGGAAGGCAGTAATTACATGGGGATACAGTCACAACACTCAGCATTCCTATCTCGTCGTAGCTAATCACCTGTAAAAGGCCAGAGGATGAGTTGGCTGAAACGTGGTAAAACAACAGCAACTACGAAAATGAGGATAACAGTCCGAAAATAAATAAATAAATAAATAAAATGTTCTATTTCCTTTTTATGAATTCTAACTGTGAATACAGATCCTTATGTAATAGCTAGCTCTACTATTATATAAAAGGATTTTTTCTGTGTGCGTGTATATGAGAGAGAGAGAGAGAGAGAGAGAGAGAGAGAGAGAGAGAGAGAGAGAGAGTTCCCTATGGATTCCTAAACGGTTGGGCCGATTTTTATGAAATTTCACGCAAATATACTTTATGTATCTGGCAGTGTTATTAGGTTTTGTATCAGAATGTTCTTCAATAGGCATCGATAATCGAAAAAAAAAAAATCCGATGAAAGAAGAACAGGCGATTTTCACAAAAGTTAACACCTTATACAGCCTAACATCACAAGTGGATTTGAGAAGTGTTATTAACGCACAAGCGGAAAGGCTCGAAATATAAAATCAACAGTATGTTCTTTGATCTGATCGGGATGCATTCGAAATTAATGTTTCTGTTTAGAGCACAACTGAACGAGATACCACGAGACTGCTTTCAGACGACTATATCATAGTCGTCTTCAAGTCAAATGTAAACAAATACTTGGATAATAAATTCCTCTTAACTAACCCTTTGCACATTCCACTTACTGTTTCAAAATCTCTTCTTATGATTATAAATATCTAGCCAGAAATCCTTTTGACCCTCCATCCTCAAGTGGCTGCCGAGCCTTAATAATTAGTGATCCATCACTAAAGAAAAACAAAATACTTTGGGTAATGCAGTTTCCGAATATATATGTGGCGACTGAATCATTAGAAAATGGCCTACAGACAGTAGTGGAATGGGACCGTAAATGGAGGGTAACATCTTTTGGCTAGGAACAAAGTGCAGTATCTGTTCTGTTTACCTTCTCTGACCTCGATCAGTGGAGGAGAAATCCTTCTAGAGTGAGGCAATTTTAATTTTTCATTTCCTATTTATTTTATTTTCCTATCCAGAGTGGCCTTTTTCGGGGAGCTGGATGCATCTACCACCAGTCTCTCCCACTTGGATAGAGTCCAAAAAAGAATCTTCAATCTCATAGGTCCCACTTTGTCAACTAAGCTCCAACCCCTGACCCATCGCCGCAATGTTAAATCTCTGTGCCTGTTTTACATGTATTTTAATGGAATGTGCTCCGATGAACTTGGTGCACTTGTGCTTCCTCGACGTACATATCCCCGACAAACCTGCTTAGTAACAAAATCACACCTCTTCACTGTTAGCTTTCTACTTTAATAGTTTCTCCCTTCCAACAGCTAGACTTTGGAATTTCCCTCCTGCTACCTGCTTTCCTAACTGTACTGATATGCAGAAGTTAATTGTAACGTAAACAAACATCTTGTTAAGCTTTCCTTGGTCCCAAATAGTAGCCCCTTTTGTCCAAGTGACAATATAGCTTGTTGGGGTTGAAAGAAAGTAAAAAACAAAACAAAAAAAAAATCAAAGTAATTCCTATGAACACTAAAAAGCAAATGACTCGGAAGAGTTTTCTTCTTCATTTCTCTGGTCCGTTTCGATATGCTCTCTTTGTCACTTCCAAAAAGAAATAAGTTTTCACAGAAACGTGCTAACTCAAAATATTTTCAACCAGTTAAAATCGTTTCAAACCCCCAAAAGTAACACATCTATGTGAAAGTAATAAGCCAGTACAAACCTAAAACCCCCTGTAGGACCTGCTCAAGAAAATCAGTTTTATCCGAAATTCTCAAGTCGTCCACAGTACAGGAGGACCTCAATATCGTATGTCCCCTCTCTCATGCACCTTTTAGCTGGGGGAAGGGAAGTTGAAGGTCAAAAGGAAACTTCAATGACGCGCATGCAGTTTTCTTCAACTCGCACACATATTAAACACTAGCGACACTCAAGCAAACAGAAACGAATTGCTACTTACAGATATCATCGCACTAACAAGAACAATGTAAACCCACGCACACACATACACAATGCCACGCTGCCAAATACTCACATACGCATGTTATTCGCACCATGAACATTGGAATTGTGACTATTTGCTCAACTTATGTGTTTGGATAGATGAACATTTTCATGATTGAAAGTAACGTTATTTTCTCATCTCTTGTATTCAAATGTTTTGTTATAACGTATCGTTTTTCTCAATTTTTTCGTTTACAAAACTCTGTTCATGCTTTTAGTGAGGACTTGCTAACTAGTGACCCTTCTATTACCTCAATGTTTCATTTATTTCCATATGCATGCCGGTTTATGCATCCGTAGAGTAAAAGACAAGCATTCTCATTTTAACATCTAAAAACAGTTTTATTGATCACCTTCGTTAGTATGACTTGGATAGAGAAAGCGTTCCTATTTACTTCGCCTCCCCACAGGAGAGAGTTAGACACCAGGGTTGTTTTTCAACGTGGAAAAAAGGAACAAAAATAAAATTTGTCTCAGTCGCAAAGGATTTCTCCTCTCCTGACAGAGAACAAGAAATTGAAGTGTAGCATCTGAAGAACAGAGATTACACCTTAATCTTGGCCCGAAGTCCAAGGTGAAAAGAGATCCTGTGTGGAGACGTTGATTAAAAATTAGAAAGGGATGTTGAAAAAGAAAGAGTTCATTTATGTATAGCATTGAAGTCCAGATTCATTGTTTCTCCTTGAGAGAGAGAGAGAGAGAGAGAGAGAGAGAGAGAGAGAGAGAGAGAGAGAGAGAGAGAGAGAGAGAGAGATCCATCCATCCATCCATCCATCCATCCAACGTTTTATAAACTTTATCAGGCGACTAGGAGCTGGCTTCTGATTGGACGAGTCCGAAAAGAACTACATTCAAAATCTCAAGCCGTGAGAATTTGCTCTTGCAATTGTTTCCTGCAATCCCGTCTTCTACATATTTTTCATTTTCTTCCTTTGCAATCTATATATTAATATGATAGCGTGTGTGTTATTTTGTGTGTCACTCTTACATCTTTTTTTCTTCCGAGTAACGTTCGTTTAATTGTTATGGCGCTGAGATGCTTTGCCTAACAACCTCGTAAACTATCCCAGCAGTCACCTCCTTTTGCCCTGTCAGGAGCGAGGGGGGGGGAAACTTTTGTCTGTTTTACTCAGTTCCAGTTTCGCCGGTCCTTGAGAAGGATGCGAGCTGAATGTAACTACGTTAAGAAAAAAGCTTTTGATGTTAAATATTATGTTCTGTATTTTTTTCCTTTAGGGAAAAACGTTTTCGATTTCATGTCCAGTTAATTAAAAAGCAACAAGGTTTTACCAGCTGGGAAAATATTAATCTCATAGGACTAACGGAAAACCCGTTTGACTTTTGAGATATTTTTCTGTAAGAAACAGAAATTTGATTTGCTGGCCAGCGAGACAAGGCAGGTAGTTTATCGGCACACGTGTTATTAAAGAAAGAGGTCGTCTTGGAAGACATTTCTACCGAAATTCCCATCTCAACAGAACATTTTTATTTTAAAAGAAAAAAAACGAAAACATTAGAACCAGATGGTTCTAGATGATTGTGAGAGTGCCTCTCAAGAAAAGGACTGAGAAAAAAAGTAAAAAAAAAACATTTTTGAAGACCCTTTTTCGCATGCTTTTTTCTTTCAGGTTTTACAAATGAAGTAAAACTATTTTTGTATGATTATTTTAAAAGGACACTGTATATTTTCCTGTTTTATTTGTCACTATTACTTAGTAAAATAAGTTTAACTTTGTCGTTCCATTCGATAGAATTAATTCCAGAATTAGTCTCTCAATAAGAGACCATTTTTTGTATGTTCTATTTTTTTTTTTTAATTTTTATAATTGGTACTTGAGATGAATTGTTAACCCCTGCTTTGGGAAATAAAAGCAATTCAGCATTTATTTATTTCAATAAAATTTCACTAAATTTATATACTTTTCGGGTCTGGTTTTTCAGTTGCTATTTTTGAATGTATATTTTGTCTCCCTTTTGTTTGTTATAGCTTTGTCTTCACGAGATTAGGCTTAAATTCTCCAGTATGTGGTTTTATTTTTTTTTCTCTTTCACCCATTTTTGAAATATTTGTTACACCTAAAAAAACGTATTTTGGCAATGACAACTACAAAATACGTCAATAGTGTTAAATTTCTCACCTTCCCAAAAGAGAAATTCTTTTTTTTTTGTCTCCAGAGTACAACTAAGTTTCTCCATCCTCTTTTCTTTTTAGAGAAATGAAAATAGTTCAGAAACAATAAATTAAAGCCGGAGTTAACGACTCTTAATAAAAAAAAATGCTGACTCATTTTCTGAACAGTATCAATACACGATACCATAATGCTTCTCATTTTGAGTTGAGCATATTGAGAAGTGATACACGAATTACCATTAGCATATAAAGCGATGCTCTTTGTGTAAACAAATCGAGCTTAGCTATTTCAGATGATGTCAAAACATCGTTAATTCACGACTCGCACAGCAGCCGCCGATTAGCGTAATGGTTAGGAGCCTTGACTATTGTACAGGCGGTCGGGTTTCAATCCTGGCTTGAGGTAGTTGCCTGTCTAGCCGCACTGATGAGCTGTGAAACAGCGAAACAGTATATATATATATATATATATATATATAGCCATCCACATATATGTGGATGGCTATATATATATATATATATATATATATATATATATATATATATATATATATATAAGATCTTTAACTTTGCTCCACGCCAGTCATAGCTAAGTTTATCTACTCTAAAATTGAAAATGGTCCTGAACCATTTTTAATTTTTGAATTTTCAATTTTTCTTGCCCGATGAGATCTATTATGATCGAAACGGTCTGCCCATCGTAGCAAGATATGGAGAATAATAATAAAAAAAATAATTTGCTCTCTTTGACTGAGCACTATCAACGACCTTTGTTGAAATTCAATTGGATATCTCCCTACCATATATGTGTGTGTGTGTGTGTGTGTTATTTGTTTTTGCGATACGTTTTGAATGAATTCAATTATTTACGAAAGGGCATTTTTTTTTACCGAAATACGAGTTGGGAATAATTTTCCCATTAACCAATTTGGTACCCCCATATGGGGAGTGGCATATATATTGTATTTAAAATATAATTATCCACTGACACGTGTTTCGTCGTCCATGACTCATCAGAGTGGCTGAATCTAGCGAGATTCGAAATCGGGACCCCACGGCAAGGAGCCTTAACTCTTACCGCTAAAGATAATCAAAAGCTCAAAGTAGAACAATTAAAGAAATAGGAAAAATAGATGATGAAAAATAAAATTGAATAAATTACAATATTTATTGATCCATCAAAGTCAAACATGGAAATTGTGCCAGTGATCGTCTTATGCGTGTGTGTGTGTATGAGTGTGTGTGTGTGTGTGTGTGCAAGACAATAGTTTCGTTTGTGACCCAAACAAGCCATCAACATCACCATCATCCGAGAGGTTACGATGGCTAAGTGGTTAACCACACAAACAGACAACCTGGATGTGTCAAGTTCGAAGCAAGTTCATTCCACAGAAACATTTTCACTTAAGAATGTTGGTAACCTTCACGTGGTCCTCTACGTAAGTACCTGATATCTTAATAGAAAATAATTCTAACAAGAGAGATGTCAGGGAAACAGATGCCAACAAATGCATAAAAACTTATTGAATGATGCTGCTGTTGATGATAATGCTGATGATCATCATCATTATTATCAGAAACAAAAACAAAGCGTTTGCTTTCACACAAAATAGTAATTGACAATCAATCGAAAATTAACGATCAGTCACGATTTACTTGCCTCTTAATGAGGGGAAGGTAATTGTGGAAGAGACAAAAATTAAAATTGTCCTAATCAAAAAGGATTTATTCTCCTACAGCCACAACTTTGAAAAAAATAAGAATACATAATAAACAAATTGGGCACAAGGCCATTCAAAAATCTGTACGAACCCTTTCTAGTCTCGCACAAAAACACGCTTTTACATCTCAAGCCATTTTTCTTGTCATACACATACGCGCACACAAACACGCGCACATGTACACACGTAGATATATTCACGTTTGCGTACATACACTCACATTCACGTGCATACACACACACACGCTAACGTACACACATGTATGCACACATACATGCACACGTACGCACACATGGGCAACGTCACTTCACCTTTAAAGGAAATCCACACATGCGCAAAAGACCACCGGAAACACCTATAAAACCAAGAGACATAATCTGTTTCCCTCTTTTCAATTTGGCTTCCGATCTGAGAGGTCGACAGACTAACCGGCCCCTTTCGGGGCGCGCGCACTCGCTTGCCTCACGCCACCTGCTACTATGTGTGGGGGCAAGAGTCAACAGACTGTACGTACACTTTACACGTTTTCTATCTCCATCGCCTAGATTGACTTTCTCACTTTCTCTCTCTCCCTACAACAATAGACTTTCCTTCTCACCAGTTAACAGCAAGAGACGCACGCCAAACTAAACACATGCTGGACCCTTTCATTTAATTTGTTTCTCCACAAAATAAATCCTAGTTCATTTGATTCATTTTAACACGTTGTTCGTCTCTTTCTCAATTCAATTCATTTTCTCTATTAACACAACAAAATGATGACCCGACGCGAGATGAACACGCATTTCCCACTATGCCACAAGTCCTGCAACAAACCGGCGACTGACTGACGTGAAACGAACACGCATGGTGACCCTACTTTTTTTTAAAGGATTTTTTTTAAGCCGACGCGCGTTTTATTTGATTAAAAAAAAAACGAACATTTCAACAAAGAAAAACGAGTGAACTACTACCGACAAGAGTCACAACGAACTACAATGACGAAACCCCTCGTCAGACTCGACAGAAAAATAAAACAGAGCTGTCGACTTCATACCGAATATAAAGAGAAATTTGAGCTCGACAAACATTTTTCATGGTTTCCTGACATTACCCTGCAACAAACGCGAGGAGCAAATCACATAGGCCTATACACATTCTCTCCCGCACAGCAGATGCAACAACAAAGAAACAATAACAGGACATCCCTATCAACACATAGGGAGAAGTTGAATCAGCAATACGAGTTGAGATGCACCACACACACTGATAAACTCACAACTGGAAGTTTTGTTGACAGCCTGCAACCACACTCCCTGTTCAACACGAATGAATGTGCAACTAGTGCTCGTACAGACAATGTACACACACTACCACAGATTCACTTGCGAAGACACCGTCAACTTGACACACGACGTCAACATGAACAAAAATTTTCACTTCACTGTCCAAGCAACTCGTTGCACATGTCAGCACAATCCCCCCAAAAACAAAAAAACAAATGTCACCCATAAAAAAGAGTAAACGCCTTTTCCACGCGAAAGTAAATACTTTTTTTTACGAACACACTCCGTTTTTGACGTTTTTTTTTAAACAATCACACCAACAGCCAAAAACAGGACGACAAAACAGTATATTTAAAAAAAAAAATTATATATATATATATATATATATATATATATATATATATATATATATATATATATATACTGCATATTTTTTTCCTGGGAAGGGGAGTATTGTACAAGCCCTTTCTAGTCTCGCACAAAAACATGCGTTCACATCTCAAGCCATGTTTCTTGTCATACACATACGCGCACACAAACATACAGGCGCACGTACACACACGTAGATATATTCACGTTCACGTACATACACTCACATTCACGTGCACACACACATGTACGCACACATACGCGCACACGTATGCGCACACGTATGCACACACGTACGCGCACATATACGCACACATGGGCAACGTCACTTCCCCTTTAAAGGAAATCCACACATGCGCAAAAGGACCACCGGAAACACCTATAAAAACAAGAGACATAATCTGTTTCCCTCTTTTTGATTCGGCTTCCGATCTGAGAGGTCGACAGACTAACTGGCCCCTTTCGGGCGCGCACACCCGCGCGCCCCATGTCACCTGCTACTATGTATGGGGGCAAGAGTCAACAGACAGTACGTACACTTTACACGTTTTCTATCTCCATGGCCTAGATTGACTTTCTCACTTTCTCTCTCTCTCCCTACAACAATAAACTTTCCCTCTCACCAGCTAATAGCGAGAGACACACGCCAAACTGGATTGACTTTCTCTCTTTCTCTCTCTACAACAATAGACTTTCCTTCTCACCAGTTAACAGCGAGAGACGCACGCCAAACTTAACATGCTGTACCCTTTCATTTAATTTGTTTCTTCATGAAATAAATCCTAGTTCGTTTAATTCAATAAACGCGTTGTTCGTTCCTTCCTCAAAACAATTCATTTTTCCTATTTTGTACGACTGGGAAATATAATATATCCACCAGTCCCTCTACAAATTGGTGACCCGACGTGAGATGAACACGCATTTCCTTCTATATACACAAGTCCCACTACAAGTCTGAGGAGAATGGGTGTCGTTGGCCGTCCTTGCTCTCAAATACTTAAAAGTGTCTATCCTACTTTAAACTAGAAATATCTCAGTCACCACAATTCACTCCAGGGGCGGTCCGACTTAAGATAAACCCAAATTTGAAAAGCCTATTAAATTAAATTATTTAAATTATTATGTATGAATTTTATCGAATTATTTACAGTAATAACATTTCAAACTCTGAAAGTCAGGAAATAAGTTCGAGTCATTCGTAGAGTTTAATTTTTTTTTAGCATAACCGGGTTTCCGTATTTTCTAAGGATATATCGTTTTTGGATTTTTATTTACAAGCGTAACGACCTTGTTGATTTGAATTACATAACAAAACCGAGGAAAAAAAAAAAAAAAAGCCGTAAATTCCTCAACCATTTTTTTTTCTATTCGTCTTAGAAACAATACTCCAAAGAATTCATCTCGCATTCTTGGCTTGGTTCTGAGATTAAATCGACGAGCGAATGACCGAGTTTAAGGTTACAATATACAAAGCGTGAAAGGTTAAGCTGCGGCTAATTTAAAACATACACAAGCAGCATTAGCAGAAGGAAGATGTCGGTGGCTCCGTGGTTAGCGACAAAGACTAATAACCTGAATGCGCCAAGTTCGAATCCAGTTCAGAAGCACTTTCATTTAGGGAAGTTGGCAACATAATCTCTCCTGATGTCTTTATAGAAAAAATTCTAACTAGAAAGATATCGGGGAAGCGAATGCCAACAATAATCATCTGATTCATGCGAAATAAATTATCCTCTCCTCCTTCTCCCCCACATCAACAATAGTACGGAAATGACGGTGGCTCAGTGTGTACATATGCGCATGAGCGCACGTGAGAAAATCAGCAACAGTAAAAGAATAGCTGCCTAACAAAAATATTAGCAGCATCAGCAGCAGCACGTATGCAAATTAGCAAATGTGCGTGAGCTTGCATCACAAAAAAAAAGGAGATAAAAATACACCACGTGATTGGGGAGAGAAGGAATGTTGCGAGCCGGGGAAGATGGACGCTTCGTCTTCCGTACATATTGTTACACACTAACAAGAGTCAGACGAACGGAAACGAATTGCTACTTACAGCTATGCACGCAGTAAAAAGAACAAGGTAAACCAACGCACACACATACAGCAATGCCACGCTGCCAAATACTCACATAAGTATATTGTTTACATACGTATATTTTCATACTATGAACATTTTGACTTGTGACTACTAATCCAACTTTCTTCACCAAACACGTGTTTGTATAAATGGTTGAATATAACTTTTGTATAAAAATGTTTTATTGAATTTCGTTTTTCTCCAATTTTTATTTACAAAATTCTATTTATGTTTTAAGTAGCACTTGCTGACTGGTGACCTTTCTATTCTCTCATATTTCATTTATTTCCAATTTTATATGTATGCCCATTATATATATATATATATATATATATATATATATATATATATATATATATATACACACTTTAGAATAAAATTATCTAACAATCAACTGGTATGGAAACCTTACAAGATATTACTGGCAGTAATATTCTTTATAGAATATTACTGTCAGTACTATCCCACTTAAATAAGAATTGCTCTATACATCATAACTTGGATGCGCCAAGTTCGAATTCAGTTCAGAAGCACTTTCATTTAGGGATGCTGTGAACTGGATTCGAACTTGGCGCATCTAGGTTTTCGGTTGATCTTTTTACTGCGTGTATAGCTTTTTATATCCTTTTCATTAACTTCCCTTAGTCTATGACATTTAAATACTTAAGAAACTTTTAATTGTGATTTTCAATGCCTCACTGACTTTAGCAAATAAGGTGTAAACTATTATAACTATTTGCTAATATTTTCTCATCTGAAGAGATGGTAGACATCGAAATCCTATAGGATAAGGAGTTATAATATTTCAGATGTATTCTTTGTCTTACATAGAATAATAAAAATCTTTTGATTTGAAATTCAAACATTTCACGTCATAAATTTTTAAATTCATTGAATGACTAAAATTTTATATATATATATATATATATATATATATATATATATATATATATATATATATATATATATAATTATGTTAAGGAGTAAGTCTTTAACAAAGCAAAACTTCTCAAGATAAGAAAAGCTCAACACTATTAAGAGGAGCAAACAATAATATTAGATGAAAGATGAGGAATAAAAGTTATAGAAAACTTTATTATATCATCAGAAAAATAAAGAAACAAATTATGGGGGAAAATTAAAAAAAAAAAAAACTCATTAAGCTAATCCCACTTTTCTTCCCTTTCAGATCGTTTTATTTTTTATTTTTATCTATTTACTAGCATGGATACCCGGCATTGCCCGGGTCGACATGAAGTTCAGTTTGGAACACATCTGCTATACTAAGGATATTGATCACTTTCATCGGGGGGAAACCTCGATACCCCCGCCCACAACAATTTCAAAAATAAAAGAACGGATAAAAACATGAATATGTAATCGCCCAAAAGAAGAAGTACGTGACACTCTCTCCACCAGATATTTTGACAGAGAAGAAGCTGTTCTCCGGATATTGAGCACTTTTTGTTGCCCGTGCGCTTGAACCTCCCCATATACACAAAAAGTAAAATAATAAATAAATGAATGAAAACAACTTTTCTTTCAATTAAAATAGCAAGGAGTGCCCATGTGATCGAAAAAAGAAGAAAAAAAACGGACTGCAGTGTCCGGGCTCGAACGTTAAGCATGAAAGAGGGGAAGAAGACAATAACTTACGGACACTATATTACTCACATGGTAACAACTGTTTATGACATCATGACGTTGCAGAATAAGCTTTTTAAATGTGTGCATGACTTGCGAAAAGTTTAAGAAAAATAGAATTCCTTTCACTGTGTTTTTTTTTGTAAAGGCACTTTTAACTGGCTTTTTTTTTCGTAAAGACATTTTCTAGTATGTATACAACATAAGTTGTCGCAGTTTAAAGAATTTTCGAATGGAAATATTGTATTTTATCTAACACGTGACGCCCTTTCTGATTCATCAAAGCTGGATAAAAGTATTTTTAAGCAAAGGTATGATTTGGTACGAAGTGTAAGAAAAAAATGCAATTTCTTTACTTTTTTAACTGTTTTTTTTTTTATAACGGCATTTTCTAATATGTCTTTAACGTAATTTGCCGCAGTTATGAGTTTTCGAAGGCTGGAGAAAACTTATTTTAAGCTTAGGTATGATTTGGTGAGCAGTTTAAGAAAAAAATAGAATTCCTTTCACTGGTTGTCTTTTTTTCTTTTTTTTTTTTTTTGTAAAGGCACTTTACTGGCTTTTTTTCGTAAAGGCACTTTCTAATATGCCTTTGAAGGGAAATATTGCATTTGATCCAACAGGTGGCGCCCATGGGAAATAAATCGAAACTTGTTTCTAAAATAAAATCAATGTCAGTAATAATAATCTAAAATAAATCAAATTAAATACATTATCAATATAAATCCACTTTAAATAAAACACTCGAAACAATTCTCTCGCTATCAACGGTAACAAACATACAGCTATTGAGTAAAATCGATTTTCCTTAATGTAATATGTAAATGAGGTTACCTCTCGAGCGTATATTTTGCAAGAATCATACTATATATGGAAATGAATGAAATAAAGTTTATGTAAGTTTTCAGTATGAAAATCAATTAGGAAAGTAATGGACCTTTTGTATATATTAATCAAATTGAGAAAAACATGCAAACAAACAGGCAGGAATACAAATTTATATATATATATATATATATATATATATAATTGTTGAGCTGGATTAAATCCGACGATATGAAATAAAATGGAGGTGGAAGGACCTGGATACTCAACGTTTCGCCCGATTTATGCGGGCTTCTTCAATGACCATCCCTCTTGAAGAAGCTCGCATAAATCGGGCGAAACGTTGAGTATCCAGGTTCTTCCACCTCCATTTTATTTCATATATATATATATATATATATATATATATATATATATATATATATATATATATATATATGCATCCTGTATCCCTCTATTTACTGTTTCTATCTCCTCTCCTTCTTTCTCTTCTATCTTTCCTATTTTTCCTTTTTTCTTTTATTGTTGGTTCTTCTTTAATTATCCCCCTTGTTTCATGATGGCCTATAATTTTTGTTTGTAATATTACCTACATATATACTACCCTTCCAATTTACCCGTATATGTTGTACCTATTTTTAATTGCCATTTACCATATTATCCAATGCCTCCATTCTCATTTCATGTCTAAATGTCATTAAGCCAGTTTTTTCTACATTTGCATTTTGTATAATTCTGGCTCGTCTCCTCTTCTGATGAAAAGCATTTAGTTTCGAAATGCTATGATCTAAAGATTTTTTTTCTTAATTTTCCTCCCTAACTTTTCTTTATAGTCCTGATGATATAATAAATTTATAAATAATTTTTATTCCTAATCTTTCATTTAATATATTATACTTCTTTTGTAAGATTTGATATATTATACTTCTTTTGTAAGATTTGATATATTATACTTCTTTTGTAAGATTTAATATATCATACTTCTTTTGTAAGATTTGATATATTATACTTCTTTTGTAAGATTTGATATATTATACTTCTTTTGTAAGATTTGATATATTATACTTCTTTTGTAAGATTTGATATATTATACTTCTTTTGTAAGATTTGATATATTATACTTCTTTTGTAAGATTTGATATATTATACTTCTTTTGTAAGATTTGATATATTATACTTCTTTTGTAAGATTTGATATATTATACTTCTTTTGTAAGATTTGATATATTATACTTCTTTTGTAAGATTTGATATATTATACTTCTTTTGTAAGATTTGATATATTATACTTCTTTTGTAAGATTTGATATATTATACTTCTTTTGTAAGATTTGATATATTATACTTCTTTTGTAAGATTTGATATATTATACTTCTTTTGTAAGATTTGATATATTATACTTCTTTTGTAAGATTTGATATATTATACTTCTTTTGTAAGATTTGATATATTATACTTCTTTTGTAAGATTTGATATATTATACTTCTTTTGTAAGATTTGATATATTATACTTCTTTTGTAAGATTTGATATATTATACTTCTTTTGTAAGATTTGATATATTATACTTCTTTTGTAAGATTTGATATATTATACTTCTTTTGTAAGATTTGATATATTATACTTCTTTTGTAAGATTTGATATATTATACTTCTTTTGTAAGATTTGATATATTATACTTCTTTTGTAAGATTTGATATATTATACTTCTTTTGTAAGATTTAATATATTATACTTCTTTTGTAAGATTTGATGTATTATACTTCTTTTGTAAGATGTGATATATTATACTTCTTTTGTAAGATTTGATATATTATACTTCTTTTGTAAGATTTGATATATTATACTTCTTTTGTAAGATTTGATATATTATACTTCTTTTGTAAGATTTGATATATTATACTTCTTTTGTAAGATTTGATATATTATACTTCTTTTGTAAGATTTGATATATTATACTTCTTTTGTAAGATTTGATATATTATACTTCTTTTGTAAGATTTGATATATTATACTTCTTTTGTAAGATTTGATATATTATACTTCTTTTGTAAGATTTGATATATTATACTTCTTTTGTAAGATTTGATATATTATACTTCTTTTGTAAGATTTAATATATCATACTTCTTTTGTAAGATTTGATATATTATACTTCTTTTGTAAGATTTGATATATTATACTTCTTTTGTAAGATTTGATGTATTATACTTCTTTTGTAAGATTTGATATATTATACTTCTTTTGTAAGATTTGATATATTATACTTCTTTTGTAAGATTTGATGTATTATACTTCTTTTGTAAGATTTGATATATTATACTTCTTTTGTAAGATTTGATATATTATACTTCTTTTGTAAGATTTGATATATTATACTTCTTTTGTAAGATTTGATATATTATACTTCTTTTGTAAGATTTGATATATTATACTTCTTTTGTAAGATTTGATATATTATACTTCTTTTGTAAGATTTGATGTATTATACTTCTTTTGTAAGATTTGATATATTATACTTCTTTTGTAAGATTTGATATATTATACTTCTTTTGTAAGATTTGATATATTATACTTCTTTTGTAAGATTTGATATATTATACTTCTTTTGTAAGATTTGATATATTATACTTCTTTTGTAAGATTTGATGTATTATACTTCTTTTGTAAGATTTGATATATTATACTTCTTTTGTAAGATTTGATATATTATACTTCTTTTGTAAGATTTGATATATTATACTTCTTTTGTAAGATTTGATGTATTATACTTCTTTTGTAAGATTTGATATATTATACTTCTTTTGTAAGATTTGATATATTATACTTCTTTTGTAAGATTTGATATATTATACTTCTTTTGTAAGATTTGATATATTATACTTCTTTTGTAAGATTTGATATATTATACTTCTTTTGTAAGATTTAATATATTATACTTCTTTTGTAAGATTTAATATATAATACTTCTTTTGTAAGATTTGATATATTATACTTCTTTTGTAAGATTTAATATATTATACTTCTTTTGTAAGATTTGATGTATTATACTTCTTTTGTAAGATTTGATATATTATACTTCTTTTGTAAGATTTAATATATAATACTTCTTTTGTAAGATTTGATATATTATACTTCTTTTGTAAGATTTGATGTATTATACTTCTTTTGTAAGATTTGATATATTATACTTCTTTTGTAAGATTTGATATATTATACTTCTTTTGTAAGATTTGATATATTATACTTCTTTTGTAAGATTTGATATATTATACTTCTTTTGTAAGATTTGATATATTATACTTCTTTTGTAAGATTTGATATATTATACTTCTTTTGTAAGATTTGATATATTATACTTCTTTTGTAAGATTTGATATATTATACATCTTTTGTAAGATTTGATATATTATACATCTTTTGTAAGATTTGATATATTATACATCTTTTGTAAGATTTGATATATTATACTTCTTTTGTAAGATTTGATATATTATACTTCTTTTGTAAGATTTGATGTATTATACTTCTTTTGTAAGATTTGATATATTATACTTCTTTTGTAAGATTTGATATATTATACTTCTTTTGTAAGATTTAATATATTATACTTCTTTTGTAAGATTTGATATATTATACTTCTTTTGTAAGATTTGATATATTATACTTCTTTTGTAAGATTTAATATATTATACTTCTTTTGTAAGATTTGATGTATTATACTTCTTTTGTAAGATTTGATATATTATACTTCTTTTGTAAGATTTAATATATTATACTTCTTTTGTAAGATTTGATATATTATACTTCTTTTGTAAGATTTGATATATTATACTTCTTTTGTAAGATTTGATATATTATACTTCTTTTGTAAGATTTGATATATTATACTTCTTTTGTAAGATTTGATATATTATACTTCTTTTGTAAGATTTGATATATTATACTTCTTTTGTAAGATTTGATATATTATACTTCTTTTGTAAGACTTGATATATTATACTTCTTTTGTAAGATTTGATGTATTATACTTCTTTTGTAAGATTTTATATATTATACTTCTTTTGTAAGATTTGATATATTATACTTCTTTTGTAAGATTTAATATATTATACTTCTTTTGTAAGATTTGATATATTATACTTCTTTTGTAAGATTTGATATATTATACTTCTTTTGTAAGATTTAATATATTATACTTCTTTTGTAAGATTTGATGTATTATACTTCTTTTGTAAGATTTGATATATTATACTTCTTTTGTAAGATTTAATATATTATACTTCTTTTGTAAGATTTGATATATTATACTTCTTTTGTAAGATTTGATATATTATACTTCTTTTGTAAGATTTGATATATTATACTTCTTTTGTAAGATTTGATATATTATACTTCTTTTGTAAGATTTGATATATTATACTTCTTTTGTAAGATTTGATATATTATACTTCTTTTGTAAGATTTGATATATTATACTTCTTTTGTAAGATTTGATATATTATACTTCTTTTGTAAGATTTGATGTATTATACTTCTTTTGTAAGATTTGATATATTATACTTCTTTTGTAAGATTTGATATATTATACTTCTTTTGTAAGATTTAATATATTATACTTCTTTTGTAAGATTTCATATATTATACTTCTTTTGTAAGATTTGACATATTATACTTCTTTTGTAAGATTTAATATATTATACTTCTTTTGTAAGATTTGATGTATTATACTTCTTTTGTAAGATTTGATATATTATACTTCTTTTGTAAGATTTAATATATTATACTTCTTTTGTAAGATTTGATATATTATACTTCTTTTGTAAGATTTGATATATTATACTTCTTTTGTAAGATTTGATATATTATACTTCTTTTGTAAGATTTGATATATTATACTTCTTTTGTAAGATTTGATATATTATACTTCTTTTGTAAGATTTGATATATTATACTTCTTTTGTAAGATTTGATATATTATACTTCTTTTGTAAGATTTGATATATTATACTTCTTTTGTAAGATTTGATGTATTATACTTCTTTTGTAAGATTTTATATATTATACTTCTTTTGTAAGATTTGATATATTATACTTCTTTTGTAAGATTTGATATATTATACTTCTTTTGTAAGATTTGATATATTATTCTTCTTTTGTAAGATTTGATATATTATACTTCTTTTGTAAGATTTAATATATTATACTTCTTTTGTAAGATTTGATATATTATACTTCTTTTGTAAGATTTGATGTATTATACTTCTTTTGTAAGATTTGATATATTATACTTCTTTTGTAAGATTTGATATATTATACTTCTTTTGTAAGATTTGATATATTATACTTCTTTTGTAAGATTTGATGTATTATACTTCTTTTGTAAGATTTGATATATTATACTTCTTTTGTAAGATTTGATATATTATACTTCTTTTGTAAGATTTAATATATTATACTTCTTTTGTAAGATTTGATATATTATACTTCTTTTGTAAGATTTGATATATTATACTTCTTTTGTAAGATTTAATATATTATACTTCTTTTGTAAGATTTGATGTATTATACTTCTTTTGTAAGATTTGATATATTATACATCTTTTGTAAGATTTGATATATTATACTTCTTTTGTAAGATTTGATATATTATACTTCTTTTGTAAGATTTAATATATTATACTTCTTTTGTAAGATTTGATATATTATACTTCTTTTGTAAGATTTGATGTATTATACTTCTTTTGTAAGATTTGATGTATTATACTTCTTTTGTAAGATTTTATATATTATACTTCTTTTGTAAGATTTGATATATTATACTTCTTTTGTAAGATTTGATGTATTATACTTCTTTTGTAAGATTTTATATATTATACTTCTTTTGTAAGATTTGATATATTATACTTCTTTTGTAAGATTTGATGTATTATACTTCTTTTGTAAGATTTTATATATTATACTTCTTTTGTAAGATTTGATATATTATACTTCTTTTGTAAGATTTGATATATTATACTTCTTTTGTAAGATTTGATATATTATTCTTCTTTTGTAAGATTTGATATATTATACTTCTTTTGTAAGATTTAATATATTATACTTCTTTTGTAAGATTTGATATATTATACTTCTTTTGTAAGATTTGATGTATTATACTTCTTTTGTAAGATTTGATATATTATACTTCTTTTGTAAGATTTGATATATTATACTTCTTTTGTAAGATTTGATATATTATACTTCTTTTGTAAGATTTGATATATTATACTTCTTTTGTAAGATTTGATGTATTATACTTCTTTTGTAAGATTTGATGTATTATACTTCTTTTGTAAGATTTGATATATTATACTTCTTTTGTAAGATTTGATGTATTATACTTCTTTTGTAAGATTTGATGTATTATACTTCTTTTGTAAGATTTGATATATTATACTTCTTTTGTAAGATTTGATATATTATACTTCTTTTGTAAGATTTGATGTATTATACTTCTTTTGTAAGATTTGATATATTATACTTCTTTTGTAAGATTTGATATATTATACTTCTTTTGTAAGATTTGATGTATTATACTTCTTTTGTAAGATTTGATATATTATACTTCTTTTGTAAGATTTGATGTATTATACTTCTTTTGTAAGATTTGATGTATTATACTTCTTTTGTAAGATTTGATATATTATACTTCTTTTGTAAGATTTGATATATTATACTTCTTTTGTAAGATTTGATATATTATACTTCTTTTGTAAGATTTGATATATTATACTTCTTTTGTAAGATTTGATGTATTATACTTCTTTTGTAAGATTTGATATATTATACTTCTTTTGTAAGATTTGATATATTATACTTCTTTTGTAAGATTTGATGTATTATACTTCTTTTGTAAGATTTGATATATTATACTTCTTTTGTAAGATTTTATATATTATACTTCTTTTGTAAGATTTGATGTATTATACTTCTTTTGTAAGATTTGATATATTATACTTCTTTTGTAAGATTTGATATATTATACTTCTTTTGTAAGATTTGATGTATTATACTTCTTTTGTAAGATTTGATATATTATACTTCTTTTGTAAGATTTGATATATTATACTTCTTTTGTAAGATTTGATATATTATACTTCTTTTGTAAGATTTGATGTATTATACTTCTTTTGTAAGATTTGATGTATTATACTTCTTTTGTAAGATTTGATATATTATACTTCTTTTGTAAGATTTGATATATTATACTTCTTTTGTAAGATTTGATGTATTATACTTCTTTTGTAAGATTTGATATATTATACATCTTTTGTAAGATTTGATATATTATACTTCTTTTGTAAGATTTGATATATTATACATCTTTTGTAAGATTTGATATATTATACTTCTTTTGTAAGATTTGATATATTATACTTCTTTTGTAAGATTTGATGTATTATACTTCTTTTGTAAGATTTGATATATTATACTTCTTTTGTAAGATTTGATATATTATACATCTTTTGTAAGATTTGATATATTATACTTCTTTTGTAAGATTTGATATATTATACTTCTTTTGTAAGATTTGATATATTATACTTCTTTTGTAAGATTTGATGTATTATACTTCTTTTGTAAGATTTGATGTATTATACTTCTTTTGTAAGATTTGATATATTATACTTCTTTTGTAAGATTTGATATATTATACTTCTTTTGTAAGATTTGATATATTATACTTCTTTTGTAAGATTTGATATATTATACTTCTTTTGTAAGATTTGATATATTATACTTCTTTTGTAAGATTTGATAAGTTGATCGATGTGTGACTTGTTTGTTCCCTTATTTTTTAAAATTTCTATTTCGCCGGAATACTATTTCCATTAATATATATATATATAGTCACATTGACACGCCGGTTCCCGTCACATCACCGAAGTTAAGCAACGTTGAGCCTGGTCATTACTAAAATGGGTGACCAATTTGTTAATTTCAGGCGCTGTATGTCGACACCTCCCTGCAAAACAGTTGCAAAAACCTAATGCCGTCATCTCCCCTAACGGGGATATACATGCGACTGGGGACCGCTTGTGAATTTCATACTCCCATGAAACTTCCTCCTCCGAAGGAAGCCGGTTAAACCCGAATAGGGTTAGTGCTCGCTGACACACACACACACACACACACACACACACACACACACACACACACACACACACACACACACACTTCTGCATATTTTTCCTTCGCTAAAACACAACTGCTTGTGCCCCCAAATGTATATTAATTGCTGGTGTGGTTCTTGGCTAATCCAAGGACGCTATTGTCGTCCCGGATGACCTCTATCAACGCCACAAGTTTAAGTATTGTGTTGTGTAGTAGGTTCCTACATGGAAACGGTGCCAGGGTCTGATGTATTCTAAACTCATGAAAATAGAAACTTTTAATTACCATCGTGTCCGGCATAAAACACAGCATCTATTGTCACACGTTATTTTATTTTATTTTATTTTTTAAGTCGCAACCGTCCTTCTGATAATTGATAGACATCTTACTGGATAGGTTGACCTTCTCCGTCTACACCCGTCTCTCCTACTATCAAAAGCTTATTGTACTTCACATACCATGGATTGGTTTTGTGTTTTGTTCTCTTTTCACTTGTTGGTTTATTTTGGTATGTCACCACAGGTCACCTTCAACTAATGCAGCAGAGGTGACATATTAATGCCATCGATCGAAATCACGAAGAAAGAGCAAAAAAAAAAAAAAAAAAAAAAAAAAGAAAAAAAAAGAAAAGAAAAGCGGCTTTGTTCATCACTTGTAAGTTTCGTCTGCTTGCTACCGTTTCGCAAATTCACTACGTAAAATAATTGGACGATTTATAAAGATCGAAGCCATGGAAGAACGCGAATAAAAAAATCTGTTTAGGCATTAAAATAGTTTTATGTTTTTTTTTTTTTTTTTTTTTTTTTTTACAGAATCGTTAAAATCCAGTTAGTATGATGCATCTAAAATTGAGAAAAGTAGTTTTCACTCAGTTTCGTTATTACAAAAATGCGAAATCGGATAAAATTCTGTAGGTGCTGTTTGTTTCAGCTTTGGCAATTTTCGGGCGTGATTTTCTCAATTTTAGATGCATAATATTAACCGTATTTTTAATGGAAATTATTAGTTTAGTAATATATAACGAAACATGAAACTATTTTTAATATCTGCGCGAGCCTTTTTCAAGCCTCACACAAAAACACGCGTTCACATTTCAAGCTATATTACTTGTCATATACATACGCGCCCACAAACACACGCGCCCACGTCCACACACGTACATATATTCACGTTCGCGTACATACACTCACATTCACGTGTATATACACACACGCTAACGTACACACATGTACTCACACATGCGCACACGAACGCACACATGGACGACGTCACTTCCGCTTTCTAAGGAAATACACACATGCGCAAAAGACCACCGGAAACGAGTATAAAAGAGAGAGCAACAAACGGTTTCTTTCTTTTAGGCCCAGCTTTCGAGATGGTCGGTCTACGGACCGACCGCTCGTACCTCACACCACTTGCTACTATGTGGGACAAAAAGCTAACAGACCGTATGTACACCTTTACACTCTTTCTCTCTCTATCTACTACTGGTCCTTGAGAACACCTTCGCGTAGCTGATGTCAACTCTCTATCCTCTTCTTTGTCTACACGCTGGACTATCATTCCAATTTCCACTACATCACTCACTTCTTTTCCCACGCGCGAACAAACGATAGTGACCCGAACTTGAGATGAACTCACATTTCCTTTTCCTTCTACAATACCAGTCCTCTACGAACGATGGTTACACCCGCGCGGACATGAACACATGTTATATCGAAAACATTCATTCTTTCAACAGTAAATGAACGACACGTTTATCTTATCAATCAATTGAGTTTTTGTTTCTTCAATTTCATTCGTTTCATTATTTTCTTGTGGCGAGTTGGGGTATTATTATATCCTGGTCCGCAACATATCTAAATACATATTTTTCTGACGTTCTTCCATGGCCGTGATCTTTATAAAGTGCCAAAAATTGAAACAAAAATTTAGCGTTCGATAATTTCAATACAACGTAACTCATCATTTAAAAATGACCGTAAAGAAAGGAAACAAAGAAGAAAAAAATCAATTTCCCTTCGCAAGCGTGCGTAGGACGATTTGTTTATTAGAAAAATAACAACTTGTTGAAAATCACGTTAGTCCACCTATAGTAGGGTTTCCCAACCATGGTTTCGTGGAACCGTTTTTTTTCACACAGGAATTACCACTTATCAAAGCCCGGGGGCCACTCGAGGATAAGGGTTAATGGGTATACATTAATCAATGTGAGTATAGCGTAGTAAACATAAGTAGTGGGAATTTTGTAAATTGGATTACTTAGGGGGACGCTTCATCAAGAACTTGTTTAGATTGGACTTGAAGACAACCATATTGTAGTCAGCTGGAAAGCAAGCAATCGGAGAGAGTTCCGCAGGCGTGCAGTTCTAAGAAAGAAGCTTTGTTCATGGAATCTATATTTAGGTTTAGGCACAGGTAAACAGTGGGGGAAATTATTGATAGTGGTTTTGACTAGACGAGTGTTTTTCGTGAAAGTTTGGCGAGGAAGAACCATGGACTGAAGCTCAGACGAGCACCTGCCATAAAAATAACGATAAAGCAGAGACAGGCGTGTAACGTCTATTCTGTGGGAAAGAGGTTACAAGGAAGAGAAAAGGATATAGTCCATTTTGGTTTCCTAAAAGTTTGACGTGAAATACTGATAAATAGTCATGGATTATTATGCGTTTGCACAAATGTGAAAACGCATTTTTTCGGCGCTTCTTCGTTATGATAGCGCAATTCGAAAATCGAAATATTGCATTTCAAATAAAGTCAATGGTATCTATTTAATTGTCATGTCGCGGTAATGAAGATATCCAAAAATTACGAAAAACAATACGGTAGAAAATTAATCTATATATCTATAAAAGTGTGAATGTGTGTGAGGACACTTCTCAAACTATATACTCAACGAATTTTTGGTATATAAGATATTCAGACACGTGGGAAACTTTTTAATTGGTTTTCTTCCGAAAAAAAGGGCCGCTAAAGGGCCAAACTTGAAAAATTGGTACTTAAGGGTCATCGGATTTTTATCTGTTTGTTAACTGTTTTACGACTGTGCAATGTGCAAATCGTTCACATTGTTAGGAATAAGAAGGTTTGAAAACATTTTTTAAAGATCGTGTCAAGCTGGTCTAATGGTTATCGTACTTGACTCACTGTCTTTAGTTTTGGTTTCGATCTCAGCTTGAGTAGTGGTTTGACTTACAAGAAGTGAACTGTTTAGAAAAAATATAATACTCACATACACATGGTTCATTTTTTTTTTCACTTCATTTTTTTTTAAAAGGTATTTAATGTTACATTTGATACCGGGCAACGCCGGATACATCTTCCAGTTATTGATAAAAGTTAGTTTTCGAAGTCAATTAGTGAAAATTGAGTTTTGCTAAAATAAATAAGGAGAACGAAATCAGAGAGTTCAACTCAGAATAAAGGAGGTAAATATTTTCTGAAAACTGAAAATCTTAGGCCAATTGAGCAAAACTCATTTGTCGCTTTCTAAATAAGAAACTGGTTATTTTGTAGATTTGCATTTCTCTGCTTCCCCAAATAGTAGAACTCTTGATGGTAAAGCCATTATAGTAGGGTTAAAAGAACAGAACGATTAAACATGCCTGGTATTTGCCTATCTTTAGGGAAACACTCTTCCTTCCATGGGCGTGATTACCTTAGCAACCCGGCATTTGCAATGGTACAGTTGAACTTTCACGCACTGCCCGTTGCTTTACCTATGAAACATCTGCTATAGGTATCAACATTTTACTATCGTTCTTCATTTAGTATTTTCCGGCTAACTAGGATCCGAAACCACAAAGATAAAAATTGTCTATCTCCATTATTATCTTTGACCGTTGGTGATCACGTGGTTATTGAAATTTTCAAAATTGTCCAGCGGCCATGTTGGATTATTTACTCGCCTATACGTTTTTTTCTCTTTGTAGGCATATTTGTTTTTCGATCTATAGTGCAAAGCAGTGTAAAAATGTATCACATTATTGGTAAATAAATGTATGCGTTTATTCATGTGTGAACCGTAAAACAAAATGGGAACAGTAGCAGCTTTAACATTACAATGTTGCCAGAGATTGCGTATCTATCTATCTATATATTATATAAAAGGAACTGTGTAAGTGTGTGTGTGTGTGTGTGAGAGAGAGAGAGAGAGAGAGAGAGAGAGAGAGAGAGAGAGAGAGAGAGAGAGTTTTCTATTAACTTCGAAACGGCTGGGTCGATTTTTATGAAATTTCATACATCATACACTTACACTTTATGTATCTAATATAGGAATAGTTGTTTTCTGATGTGGGTCTTGGATATGACCTTAAACTATATCAAATATTGAGGCCCCAGCTTGCGGGCTTTGGGGAGTGTGGAGCCACTCTGACCCGGAGTGATAGTACCTGTTAGGGTCCCAATTATGGGTTAACTAGAAACTGACTTAAAAAAAAAATAATAAATAAAAATATATTCTATTTTGAAAATTTTTCCTCAAAATCACTGGATTCGGCATTAAATAACCTGAAAAGAGTTGATATGCCGTAAAACAAAAACAACCAACCAAAATTTCTGATGTGTGCAAAAAGATAGCGGTGGTGGCAAAGTGCATAACACTATCTATCCCCTATTATATAAAAGTAAATTTTATAAAAGGAATTGTTTGTTTGTTTGTTTGTGTGTGTGTGTGTGTCTCTCTCTCTCTCTCTCTCTCTCTCTCTCTCTCTCTCTCTCTCTCTCTCTGTGAGTCCGTTTCCTTTGGACTCGAAAATGGCTGGGCCGATCTTTATTATATTTCACACAAATGTACTTTATGGATCTGGCAGTGTTCTTAGATAGCTTCTGTATTGGAATGTCTTTGGTAACTATCGATAATCGAAATAATCTGATGAAAGAAGGAACAGGTGATTTTGACCAAAGTTAACACCTTACACAGCCTAACATCACAAGTGCATTTGAGAAGTTTTATTACCACACAAGCCGAAAAGCCCGACATATAAAATCAACAGTAGGTTCTTTTATATTACAGGCGCGCGTTTGAAATGAAGATTTCTGTTTAAATCGCAATTGAACCATAATACTTGACTTTAGCATTTAAAGGTTTAATTCAATCCGTTATACATAAATTTTTTATAAAAGCAACAGTAGATTCTCTACAGTGCAATGTAAACAACAATGTATTGTGGACTAAGTGACTGCGGAGAGACATGTGAAGCTCCCCCCCCGGTGCACCGCGGTGAGTCCCAGACTAAACAAGCAATCAATTGATTTGATTAAAAAATGGACGATTTCACCACCAAAAATATGAAAGTGTGAAATATTCGTTGATCATCACTCAATCCCGATTAACGTTAGGTCTCCCTGCTACTATATATACATATACACTAGACTACCTGTGACCCTCTAGTTGTTGGTGTTGGCTACTACCGTCCGGACACTGGTGGCCTGGCTGAAACGAAATAATCTGGCTTCCACTGACGATTAGTGCTGATTTGGGGGCGATAACTTGCAGGTACTGTTTGATTCTAAAAAGATCAATTAAGGGAATGCATGAATCAGTATGCATAAAAAAAATAATACGAAAATTGGTCTATTAGAATAATAATAGAAAGCAAAAAAAAAAAAAAAAAAAAAAAAAAATTGACGGCGATAAACTAAAACCGATCCAACATGTTTTAAGGCGGCTACTTTCGGCGGAAAAGACCTATTCGCAAATAAAGAAGGAGGGATTAGCCGTAATATGTGATACAACATTTCATTCACACTTGTACGGTAAACAATATAAACTGAAAACCAACCGTTGACCATTGTTAGAAATATTCGGTTAAAAAACCTCCCGTTATCGTTTATAGATATGGTTGAATGCCTTCACTGCTTTAAGTTTGTCAGTAGGGAGGCGTTGAGGTTGTGAAAATATAGGAGCACCTGTGGTCTCAGTGTGGTGAGTTGTTGAGTGAGTTGGTTCACTCACAACAAAATTCAAGCTAAATTCCGGTAGGAGTGTAGCAAAGTTTGGTATGGGTCATCGGCAGAAGCAATGAAAAATACTGGGCTGATAGATGTGGCGTTCGATTTGGAACCAGTGACGGAAAGTTCCGTATTAGCGTCTATCAGCTGTTGTCTGCATATATCAACTAACAAGTTGAAATGATGCAGAAAGTCAGCACCTAGAATGGGGTAGGGTAAATCCGCTATTGTAGAGACCCACGTAAAGTCTTTCAGTAATTCCAAGTCCAGAGAAAAAAGGTGTCGTTTTTGAACGATAGTTATTTTGGTGAGAATACAATTAAAGTCGTTTTTAAATGAGAAATTTAAAAATTAATTTCTGTGTCTAGCCACGTAGCCCCATTTTGCTAAGTAGTATCTGTCTTTGTCGGAGAGTAGTGAGCGCTAGCTGTGTCTAGCAGGAGTGTATAGCGCTAGCTGTGTCTGTAGTGAAAATTGAGTGTGACTGCAGTCATGGAGGTGGGCTGCATGTGCGAACTCGAAACCCGAACGATTGAAGACGAGAAGGCGACGAAACAGCAGGTTCGAATGCGCATTAATTTGCATGAATAAGATAATATAAGGCCGGAGTTAAGATGTTTGGGAGAGACGAGCCGTTGAGTTCTCGAGAACCGGATTGAACCTGGGCAGCGATGTTGCTAAACTGTTCTTTGAAAATGGAAAATTTGACGTCAAAACAGATCGCATATGCAGACGATTCATCCAGGTTAATATCAAAACAATGAACCAACCATTAGATGGGCGTAAGACACGTTCTATATAATATAGTAAAAAAAAAACATTACCTGTTACTCTTAAAGATAACATTTAAAACAAAATTTCTGAAGTTCATAAATGAAAAAAAAAAAAAGAAGAAGCAGTTAAGGCACCAGAAAAATAAAGCGAGCAGTATATTATGTAATGGCATATCGATGTAGCGAGACTTGAAATTAAAAATGATAAATTTTTTAGGTTTACCGTTTTAATCTTTTTTTTTTTTCACTGTTTTGAAATAATCTATATATTAATACGATAGCATGTGTGTTATTTTCTGTGTCACGCTTACATCCGGGTCGTTTAATTTTCATGTACTTCCATTTCTTGTTATAAATAATTTTACCAAGAATTCTTCATAATTTTGGTTTCTGTTTCGATTATAGCTGATGGCACTTAAGTCATAAAGATATATTTTTTTTATTTTTTAAACCGCCACTTTATAATCTATAAAAATCGATAGACCATTAACTCTATAATAGTATATACGGAATCGGCAAGAATTAAAATATCATATTTAAGTGTACTTTACGACTGGGCTTTACCGGACGTTCGTGTTAGCTTAGATAAATACTTTTACAGTTTTAACAAAAAAGCTACAATAATATCAGAGCGTCTCCATTTACACTGAACATCTACAGAATGCAAAGATCAATATATTACATATGAATGAGTCCCCTGTGGAATTTCCACAGGTCCCGCTAGTAAAAGTTAAAGCTCGCTTTTTGTTTCTGCTACGGGTAAAACCTTTTCAGAATATTATCAGTCACTTTTCTTTCGGGACTTGTTCAACCATGATGCATTGAAAGCAACATATACAACACTATAATAGATTTGTTAAGGTCAAGAGATGTTCTTACAAGGGACGTTCCTCGACGTCAACTTTGATTGAGGTTAACCCCCGAAGAAAGGAAACTTTATACATACGTATTCGAACACAACAATAAAAAGGAAAACAACAATCCTCTCTCTCTCTCTCTCTCTCTCTCTCTCTCTCACACACACACACACACACACACACACACACACACACACACACACACACACACACACACACACACACAGTAAATAGGAAAATACGAACGATACTTTCCCTAGCACCGTAGGTCGTTTTGGTAGTTTGTTGGTTTTATATTTTCATGTCGTTTTAATGTTTTCTTTTTATTCTTTCGAAAATAAAGGAATAATCATAAACGCTGTCTATATTCTATCCAAGCCAGGAGCCACGCTATAATGACTATCCGTTTTTCTTCATTCTTTCAGCTATCTTATCCAGTGTGAAAAAGAAGTTTAAAATAAAAGACATTAAAAAATATTTTTTAGGTTTACTGTTTCGATTTTGTTTTTCATTCTTTTGAAAATAATAAAGGAATTAACATAAGAGTTAAAGGTCGTTTTTATTTTTTGTTTGTTTTCGTCACAGGTAATGAGTTTGGTAGGCAACATTTTAAAAACAAATATATGTATGCATACATAAATATATATAGAAAGAGGTTTGTGTTAACTATAAGCTTTTTACGCAAATATTACGCAAGTATAAATCACGTAGAATATCTGCATCAATATAATTACACGTAATAGTTAACTAAAGATGATCATCCCATAAGAAAACCGAAAAAACTAATAGGAACTTAATTAAAATGAATGTTTAAAAGAATACGAAAATTAGCTAGATCTTTTGCAGATAAATGCAATTCCACAACCCGTATATAACAAAGTTGTATTTTCTTTTTAAATCTATCTATATATCTATAAAAGTATGTATGTATGTATGTATGTATGTATGTATGTACGGATGAACCCTTTTTGGGGGTCAACGGCCAACTAGCACTGTGTGTGTTTGTGTGTATGTATGTGTGCGTTGGGGTGGAGAGGGCTCCCGTAAGCCGTGGTGAAGGCAACCTTTCTAGGAGAAGCAAATCTCTAATTTAAAAAACATAAAGCGGGAGACCAGTGCCTGCATTAAGCTGGTCTGCAGTTTAATTTGTTGCTGGCTATCTTGCTCTTGCTTGTTGCTGGATCTCAACATTTTGAACTGAGAGAGAGAGTTAGCTGTCGTACAAAGCTAAGACTCTGTAACATCATCTGTGTATAGATAGTCCCTCAGGCATTTGTCTATTAAAATGGTCCTGTGGCGATGGAAGTCATTTTTGGGCTCGTATCTGAGGAAGTGGCACTCATCTGACAAGACGTTGCAATCATCATATTGCATGTATGTGTATGTATGCATGTATGTGTGTATGTGTATGAATGCATATATATGGATGTATATGTAGGTAAGTGTATGTATATGTGCATATGTGTAAGTATATGTGTGTATGTATTTGTATATATTGATGTATATGTATGTATGAGTATGTATGCATGTGGGTATGTATATGTATGTTTGTGTATTATGTATTGTGTATGTATATGGGTATATATGAGCGTATGCTTATAGACATGTATGTATGCATGTATATATTTATATGTATGTATACCAATGACCATCTTGTTTATGTTTGCATATGTGTGTGTATGTATATGTATGTGTGCATATTGTGTATGTACGCATGTATATATGTGTGTGGTATGTGTACATATGTATGTGTGCGTGCGTGTATATATATCTATGTATAACAATGACCGTCTTTTTCGGGCTCATGAACTTTCAGTGTCTGAGGGAGTGACACTCGTCTGACAAGACGTTGCAATCATCATCATGTATGTATGTATGTGTACATTTCCCTACCAAACTACTCTGTCAATTTTCAGTCTACAGACTCGAGATTTGACATAAGGGGTATTGAGATTTGGGAAAATATTTTTAATCGGTTGGCGGACAGAAATTTGGCTTTCAAGGGGTCAAAGTTCAACGATTTGACCTTTGAAAATTTTACCAAACTCCCCAGCCAATTTTGGGTCTAAACACTTGAAATTTTAGATGTAGGTTACTTTGACATGGATCAAACTACTAATTTGATTTGCGCCCAAAACAATAAATGTTAAGGCGTCAAAATTGGGGTCAAACTTAAAAAATTTGACCTCTGTGGTCTCTACCAAATTACTGAACTAATTTTTGGTCGGAACATTTGAAATTTTATATAAAGTGTATTTAGACATAGGGTAAGCTTTTTAATCGTTTTTTTTTGGGGGGGGGACCGAAAATTTGTTTGCCAAAGAGTCAAAGTTCAAAAGATTTTACCTTTGCGATCTCTAGCAAACTATTAAGCCAATTTTGGATTTAAACATTTGAAAGTTTACATAAAGGATATTCAGACATGCAGCAAGATGTTTAATCAGTTTTGGGGCGAAATTTTGGCTGCCAAGAGGTCAAAATTGAAAGAGTTGATCTTTGCAGACTCTACCAAACTCCTCTGCCAATTTTAGGTGTAAAAACTTGAAATTTTAGATGTAAGTCCCATAGACACGAGTCAAACATTTTAATATATATATATATACATATATGCACCTAAAGTTATGAACAGTACAAAGGGCTCAAGCAAAGCCGGTCTGAACTGCGAGTAAATAGAAAAACAGGTGTTTAATATAAATACACACACAGAACAAAACATTATATATATGTAAAGAACTTTGTCTCTCTGTCAGTTTGTTCCCTATAGATTCGAAAATGGCTAGGCCAAATTTTATGAAATTTCACACGAAGTTACTTGATGTGCCTTACAGTGTTCTTAGATAGGTTTTGTATCGGAATGCCTTCGATAAGTATCGATAATCGAAATAATCAGATGAAAGAAGACACAGGCGATTTTGACAAAAGTTAACACCTTATACAGCCTAACACCACAATGTATTTAAGAAGTGTTATTGCGACACAAAACGAAAAGCTCAACAGTAGGTTCTTCGATATGACAGAGGCGCATTCAAAATCAATGTTTCTGCTTCACAACTGCACCATAATACGTGATTTGTTTTTTTTTAAACTTAAATTCAAGCCATTATCACCGCACAGCCAGTAATGTGAATCATATAAAATCAAAAGTAAGTTATTTGATATGACAGGGACGCGTTCGAAATGAATGTTTCTGTTTCGAGCATAATCGAAGCATGATACGTGACTTTTGCACTTCAATTAAAGCCATTATATATAAAAAAATAGTTTTATAAAATCAACAGTAGGTTCTCTACAGTGCAATGTAAACTACAATGTATTGTGGACTAAGTCACGGCGGGAAGGCATGTGAAACTCCCGCTCGATTCCCCGTAATGATTCCCCAACTAGAGCAGGGAATCAATTGATTTGATTAAAAATTGAACGAATTTATTGATTTCTATGACAAAAATATGGGCGTATGAAAACATTTGTTGATCATCATTCAATCCCTGGCAACGTCGGGTGTCCCTGCTAATAATAATAATAATAATATATATATATATATATATATATATATATATATATATATATATATATATATATATATATATATTAGTCAATACTTTGAGGCCATATTAACAAATGACCAGTCAGCTGGACGATTTTCTTCTTCATTCTAACAAGAAAACAAAGCCGATGACGTCATCGACGATGAACATGGAATGTAAAGTTTATACAAAACACGTGGACAAACATCTGTTTCGGCAAACTAGATTAAACAAACCCGACTTATTTCTATTAGATATAAGGAATAAAAAAGATAAAAACATTAAAATAAATAAATTTATAGAAAACAAAAAACTGTTTAACTTTGACTCGTTCAACTTCTGTTTTTCCTTTTCTTGTTGCTGAGTTTTAAGAAAATCATTTTTTTTATATCTTGTGTTTACTGTAAAGCATTCTTTTTATGACGTCATCTACCTTACTTCGCCCCCCCCCATGCCTAAAGTCCAACTTTTCCTAATCATGGTTGCAACATGCTTGTGAAAGAGCTACCCGGTTAACTAAATAGGATTAAAAAGAGAGTAGCCAACCTCATAGGTCCCACACTGTTAGCCAGGCTTTAGCTGCTGTCCCATCGACGAAATGTTGAATTTCTCTACCTATTTTACAAGTATTTTAAGGTTAGGTGCTCGGACGAACTTGAAGCCCTTGTGCCCCATCGACGTAAATAAACCCAACTAGCAGTACATGACAGAGCAAACAAAAAAGCGACCGTAATAGAGGTCAGTGTACCCAATGATACAGGGCTTAACAGAGTTGAGAGGGAAAAGATAACAAAGTATCAAGGACTTATGTATGATATGAAACGAAATTGGAAATTAAAAGACGTTTCAATTATACCAGTCATCATAGGAGCAACTGGGCTTATGAAAAAGAACTTTAAAAAGTACATAGCAAGCATACCCGGTGAACCAAGTGCAAGTGAAATACAAACGATTGCACTGAAAGGGACGGTTAGAATCCTGAAAAGATCTCTTGGTTGGACTCACTAAAATAGGGATAAATGTCAGACATCTGGTTGGATGTCCCATCCCCTAGAAGAAAAAGTTTAAGAAAAATGAAAAAAAAAAAAAAAAATAGAAATCGTCAGATGTAAGAAAGCCTTCTACTCTAATAGTTACTTCCTTGTTCGACTATGGAATTCCTTTCCGGGTTCCTGACTGTACTGACATGCAGAAGTTCAAGTGTAATGTAAACAGATATCTTGCTGCCCAAATCCCTACATAGTATCCCTTCAAATTATGTCCTAGATAGTAGCCCCCTAAATCAAAGTAGCACTGTGCCTTGTTTGGAGTGAAAATGCAAAAAAGACCCCTAAAAACCCGAGAGGAGCCAGCACCAGAATCCGTTGTTTTCTTTTTTATTTTAATGGCAGGTCGCCTGGCGTTGCCCGATTGTAGAATACGCATAACTATTATATTTTAACTCATATAGAAAATGAGACATTCATTTAAGTAGCTACCCCCCAGCAAGGCCTGGATGTCAGGCAGCTCACGCTTTCCTCTTTGTGTAACAAAAACCTGCACTCATTATTTCTGAGAACACTCATCTTCTTAAAAGTATTGGTCATCAAGCCTTGCTTTTAGACAGCCATTATCATCCTCTCCTGGTCACAGTGGGGCGATTCTCTTTTTATCCTGCCCCTACATGTGACAAGCACAGACGTGTCAGGTGCAGAACCGCAATCCAACAGACTGAAAGTGACAACCTTGCTTATAACAGAACAAACATCCATAAAAAATTAAACACTTATTTGTTCTTACGTTTCTGAATTTTTGAGATGAGGATTGATTATTCGTATTATTTGGATTCTTCGGACTACTGTTCTCATTTTCAGTATTATTTTCACAATGTTTCAGTCGATGTACCCGCTGCCTTTCTTCAGGTGTATTGTGCCTAACTTTGGAATCTTTCTGTCGAAATAAATTGTTTGGAAATAATGAAATCCTGTGGAAATCTATTTCACTGTAAATAACAGGCAGTCATATACATTAGGACGTTAAAAGATACGGTTCAAATTTAGCATTTCTTTGTTTTGCTTTTTTTTATTTATTCGTCCCTAGAACGGGTCAATGGGTCCGACCAACTGTTCCATTTTAGAGATTGTTTTGTCAAATAAAGATAACAAACACTTAAAATATATTAATTTAATGTTTTGATTAAAAACATAAAATCCTTGATAAAAAAAAAAAAACGGGTAAGTCATTGGTGCACCAAAAATAAGCGAGAAACCTTGTAAATAATAAGCCAATAAAAATGCTGTGTAAATTCATAAAACAAACAGCTGGAACTTGCCAAACTAACACTTTAAAACTTGACTGCTGTATTTCTTTATATATATATATATATATATATATATATATGGGGGGGTAGCGTTCAGCAAGTAATGCCCCTGACTCACTTCTCGTAGCAGTAGAGCAACGAAACTTGGCGCAGTTATTAGTCTTTCTCGACATAGGAACCATCCAGAGTTATGCATTTCTCCCGTCATTTAATGCAGCTCTGTAGACAACACTGCAAGTTGGTCCTTCAACCACGACGTGACTTTGGAAATCGAGGCTGCATCACCTGAGAAACCCTTTTCTTTCAAAAACAACTTCATGGCTGTGGAAAGGTGAAAGTCTAAAGGTACAAGTTCAGAGGAGTAGGGGGAGTAAAAAAACCTGGAATATATATATATATATATATATATATATATATATATATATATATATATATATTAATTTTATTTATACAAACATTAATGGCTACATATGTGCATACATGTTTCTGTAATCACCCACGTTGGGGGATTACGTCTCCAGGCCAAGAATTACCGTCAAAAGTCGGATGCGGATGACTATATATATATATATATATATATATATATATATATATATATATATATATATATATATATATATATATATATATATATATATAGTCATCCGCATACAGTACTGATAATTATTTACTATAATAATTAAATACTTACAGACACTAATGTTTCATCCTATCGGGAATCATCAGTGCAGGGTGTCACTTTATATATATATATATATATATATATATATATATATATATATATATATATATATATATATATATATCGGATTTTTCCTGTTCTAGATTTTACCGCCTTTCTGATTGGTTATTTATATAAACATAAATCGAAAGAGAATATGGAGAGAGAGAGAGAGAGAGAGAGAGAGAGAGAGAGAGAGAGAGAGAGAGAGAGAGAGGGAGAGAGATATGATAATATGGGGATCGAAAGAGAGACAATGTGGATAGAGACGAGGGAGGCGGTGTGGGGAGCAAAAGAGAGGCGGTTTATGGATAGATAAATATATACAGTGAAATGCTACGAAGGAGAGAGAACGGTATGAAATAAAGAAACGACATGGGGAGCGAAAGAGAGACGGTATGAGTATAGATAAAGATAGACAGATAGGTAGAGAGATAGATAAGTTACTGAAATGAATCTAGCGTCTCACAAAAAAAAGACAACGAAAAGAAAAATGTGTTGAATTCATTTATGCGTATCTACAAAGAAGTCCCATTTTCTTGTTGCCATCAATTATAACTATACAGAATATGAGTGTTTTTTGTTTGTTGTTTGTTTTTTCTTATTCATGTTGTCTTTTCTGGCGCCTCCCAAATGAAGGTGGGGAGGCACTTTGATTAGACGGTAGATTTATTTTTTTCTAAATGACATTACCCGTGTTATCTCCTCCCCCCCCCCTCCCACACACACTGACCTTGTATCACATCCTACCTGCATGGAACGTTCGATAAATAAAAGGAGAAACTACTTCTCCGGTTTCAGCCGTGTTGTTTATTGAGGCGAATCAAACGACTGTGTCATTCCATTTTATTTAATGTTTCACGTGGAAACGTGAATCATTAAATAAAATGGAATGACACGTGGAAACGTGAATCATTCGTTGATTCACGATCCACGTTTTGCCGCGTTGTTTCTGTAAACCTTTGAAAGCCTGTCCAACTGTCGAAAATCACAAGCTGACTATCAAAATAAACCCCCTGAGCATATTAACGAATTGAAGAGCGCCAGCACAGCTCAAATTAGGGCAGTTCTCAGAGAGGACTGTATCAGTTATCATTCAGGTATGTTTATCATTGTGCTAGCAAAAAGACCGGACGTTGCCCGTGATTGAATGATGATCAACCTATGTTTCACATTTTCATATTTTTATTGTCATCGAAATCGGTGAAATATCCCATTTTTTCAATCAAATCGATTGATTATCTGTTCTACATAGTTGATGCTTCATTGCGGGGCACCGAAACCAATCTTCACATGCATCCCCGCAGTAACTTAGTCCACAATACATTTTAGTCTACATTGCACTGTAAAGAATCTACTGTTGATTTTATATAATTAGTTTTATATATAATGGCTTGAATAATAGTTTAAAACAGTAGGATGCCCCATCCCTAGCTTGAACAAAGTGATAAGAAAAAAAAAGTACTAGACGTATATGAACGTAAAATGTACACTTTTTTTAGCAAGGAAGTCACCACTTATAAAGGCTTGGAGGCTACTCGAGGATAAGGCTTACTTACTTAATCATAGAGCGTATGATATTCTAATAATAGCTGGCAGCCCGGCGTTGCCCGGTCATGCAATATGCTTAAACATGATATATCAGTTTATGCAGATTGCGTATGAATTATTTTCGAATTAATCCTATATATATATATATATATATATATATATATATATATATATATATATATATATATATATAATAATGATAATGTCGTTCATCAAATTCCGTCTGCGTTTACAATATCATGTCAGTTGATATTTGGGCTTAACGGTGAATGCCCGGGAAAAGTCACTTCTGAATAATTTTTAATTTTAAAATATGCAAACAAAAATGATTTACGGCGATTTTAAATGGTACCGCTTCGTTTTTCGTAAATTGAACTCATTCAAGAAATAATTTGCTAAAATTTTATTATCTCCCCTGATCGGTGTAACGTAAAATATTCCCATGTAAAAATATTTTTTAATCTATAAGAGAGAAAAGTTATTTTTAAGATTGAACTTTTTCGATTTTTGATACTTATCAGATGAATTTCTGTACAAAATATATCTAAGAACACTGCCAGACATATGAAGTAGTTCTGTGTGAAATTTTCAAAAGATAGGCTCAGCCGTTTCAGAACCTATGAGGAAGGAACTCGCACACACACACACACACACACACACACACACACACACACACACACACACACACACACACACACACACACACACACACAAAGTGACTTTTATGTTGTTGCAATATTTTTGATATCTAATGTTGGGAGATTCTATTTATAAACGCCGTTGATAGGAATTGACGAATCAAATTAAGCCACGTTCTGTTATCAACCAATCAGAAGCCAGAATTGCTCTATAAAAATATTAAATTTTTAACATTCCAGCACATATTTTTTTCATGTCAGTACGAGAACGATCTCTGCTCTCTTTACCTGCAAAATTATAAAGCCTAGGACGTGTACAGAAAATTCTTCATCTTCAGAAACTCTTCTAAAATTAAACATAGCTTCCAATTCAAGATATAATAATAGTGCTACAGGGAAAAGGGCCGTCCCTGTAAATAAGAAGAACATTAGATAAGTGAAAATGAGATTAGGATAAGCCGAGACTCGAACCTTGTAAGCAAGGTTAAGAATTGGAATGTTAGAAATCGGAATGTTAAAAACGTCTATTGTTAAATTCTATTATAAAATAGTTAGATATTGTTTACATCGTAAAAAGAATTGGTTATTCCTTCTTTTATGAAACTGAGTATTAAAAATGTCAGCTAAAAAGAATGAACAATATAAATTAAAAATGTATTGTTAAATATAGGTTAAAAACTAGATTAGTTGAGTATTCTTTGTGGTCAAAAGTGTGTTAGGAAAAACGTGTGCATAACCACGTGAATTGGTCACGTTTTGGAAACACACTTCTGACGTCATAGCAAAAGGGGGATTCTCAATATAGGAGCTACAGTTAGTCAAATCAGGGCAGTTGAGGCAACTAGTCAGTCAGAGAGAGAGAGAGAGAGAGAGAGAGAGAGAGAGAGAGAGAGAGAGAGAGAGAGAGAGAGAGAGAGAGAGAGTCCTCTGGAAGCGAATGAAAGAACATTAAACCATGTAGATCCCGAATTTGAATTTCTGACGTCATCAGCATTCGACCGGTCAAATGAATAAAGAATCATCTTTGTGTTTTTGTAAAACTGTTGTCATGTGTCATCTTTCAACACCCAAAACGTAATGTGTTAAACATGTTATTATGAACATTGCGTAACCCTCCCAAGATTATGTATCTCTCCTCCTCTCTATATGTATATAAGAATCCACAGAACTGTATATGTATAAATGTCTCTCCTCATCACTGTTATATATATATATGTCCCCTATGGAACAATAGTAGAAATAGAGATAATTAGAAAATAATCTTACTATTGTTTCCTGAGATAAAATGTCACCATCAGGATCCACTTTGATATTAACAGACCATTTCAAGAAGTTATCATTTGGAAGATCTTATCTCATCATGGAACCGATATAAAGAAATGGTGTTTTTATGGGGATAAATTTCAAACTTATAGTTACCAAATTTAAAAAGAAACGCGTATGTTTTCAATACAGTGAAAAACAAAAGGCCGGTTCAAGTTGACGTCAACGCCCTCTTGAAATTCTGTTAATCATAGGCCATAAACCAGGGATGGCTAACCTATATCACATGTGCCAACAATGGCGCTTTGCATGATCATAAGATTTCTATATCAAAACTCAAAGTTTCTCAATATTTGTATTATTTCTTTTCTGCATTCATTCTCTTTTGTGGACTGCTATTCTCATCTTTATAGTTGTTGTTGTTGTTGTTGTTGTTTCACCACATTTCGGCCAACTCATTCTCTGGCCTTCTTCAGGTGATTAACTGTGACGGGATAGGAATGCTGAGTTTTGGTACTTATCCCCAATAATACTACCTTCCATAATTTGTATCTCACCACATTTTGGTCAACTAATGCTCTGGCCTGCTTTGGGTAGGATTGAAACCGCTATCTTCAGACAATGCTCAAAGATATTATATGATTCAATGCTGGAAGCTATTACTACTCCGTTTTATAGTTGACCAAAGAGTAAAAGTAATTAATGAGTGTCTTCAATCCAATACGTTTCTGCTGCAGAATTAACTCCCTTCCAACACGTCATCCTCGTGAGACGTTTTCGCTTGCTATCTACTAAAAAATAATTTATGAACCAATTGCTCTAGTTCCCGCACAGGGTAAGAAAAGGCAATATGAACTCGAACAAATATACTGAGGACATTGCGAAGGCTGCTGAAAAGAAGATGGGCTCCCTCTATTATGCTAGAAGACTAATCATACCTGAAGGTATCTTGTTCCTCTACAAGGCCATTAATTTATCTATGCATGGAGTATTGTAGCTACATCTGGGCTGGTACATCCATCCTTAGTCTCTCCCTCTTGGATAGGGTTAAAAAAAATTCTTCAATCTAATAGATCCCATTTTGTTAACTAAGCTTTAATACCTGTCCCATCTTCTCTCTCTCTCTCACCCTCTTTCTCTTCTCTCTCTCACCCTCTTTCTCTTCTCTCTCTCACCCTCTTCTCTCTTTCTCACCCTCTTTCTCTTCTCTCTCTCTCACCCTCTTCTCTTCTCTCTCTCTCACCCTCTTTCTCTTCTCTCTCTCTCACCCTCTGCTCTTCTCTCTCACCCTCTTTCTCTTCTCTCTCTCTCACCCTCTTTCTCTTCTCTCTCTCTCTCTCCCACCGCCGCAATGTTGCCTCTCTGTGCCTGTTTTACAAAATAAAATGTGCTCTGATGATCTCGTTGCACTTGTGTCTTCCCGACAAACCCGCTTAGCAACAAAATCACACCCCTTCACTGTTGAGGTCTCCAAATGCCAGAAAGCTTTTTACTCTAATAGTTTTTCCTTTGAACAGCTAGACTTTGGAATTCCCTTCCTGCTACCTGCTTCCCCGACTGTACTGATGTACAGAAGTTTAAATGTAATATAAACCAACATCTTGTTATTCTTTCCTAGGCATGGTCCTAAATATTTATGTTCAAGTGGCGATATGCCCTGTTTGGAGTGAACGTAAGTAAAAAAAAATCTGGCTGATTATGGTTGTACTGAAACCAAATCTCTGCTATCAACTGCGAGAATTTTTCTACGAAGCAATTGTCTCAGTGTTGGTAAAAACAATGTAGTGGACAATGAAAAACCTGGAATTCATATGAGCCTGCATGTCTACGGAGTTTGCCGTTAGAACAGTTATTCAGAAATCATCTAATCATTTACAGTGATAAATTATCATTATATTTTATTGCAATGTAGGGCAATGCACGGCTGCCTGCTACTATGCTCAGATCATCATATGGTGATGACATCACTCTGACAGATGTTAAATGTTGAATTTGGTATCGTACCTCCTGTGGCAATGGCATACTTAGACAGGAAGTTGAACATGCCGTCAAAAGGGTATTTTCCCATTGTATCACGCATATCAAGAAACTCAACAATGCCTAAAAATTTTAAATAACAAATCTTTAAATTTCAATTTAAATTTCAACAGTATTTATCGCGGTTAACGATAGTCGAATGGATTAGGTGTTTGCTAATGAAGTCAGACATGGTTTTAGTTGCCGGGTTCGAATCTATCGACTGGTGTTAATCGTGAACCATCCAATGATGTTTCTTGAAAGGATGAAATGCTAGTGCCTGCAGGTATTTAAAAATTATTATAGTATATATATATATATATATATATATATATATATATATATATATATATGAAATATATATAAATGAAATAAGAATTACAGTTTACCAAAATAATCCAAGATGGTAAGAATAAAACTTTTCAAAGTGCTCCCTTTTTAAAACTATCCACTTATTTTGTGCTTCCTTTTTAAAATTAAATATGTTTGAAGCTCTTTTTCAAAGTGTTTTTTAACATGTTTTATTAACTAATGGTTCTTTATATATATATATATATATATATATATATATATATATATATATATATATATATATATATAAATCCTGTCTGTTTGTTCACAATTTGATTAATATATACAAAACTTCCTGCTGAAAACGGTTATCTATATAAATTTTATTTACTATAAGATTTTCTATATAAATAAATAGCATCACGATCAATATATATGCACTATATTGAAGGCAATGTACATAATAGAACTAATCTAATTTGTATATTGTATTAAAGAAAATATTTTTAAATAATTCGCTTAATTAAAATTACTGATTATAGTAATGTAATTGATGTAATTGTTCTATTTAAGAGTATTATTTAAAGTTAATTTATTTAAATTATTTTAATTCAAGTTATTTTGTACTATTTGCTAAACTGGCACATTTTAAGTAATTTTCACTGATATTTCACTTCCGGTTATGAACGGATATAGTTTTTAACCAAATCGAGAGATATGGTGATAAAATGATTTTTTAATTATTTATTTTCTATAAATGTAAAAGTTACAAATATTGATAAAAAAAAAATAATTAGGCTAAGGATGATTTTATTTTTCGATGAAATATTTTAAATCGTTAGCCCTCTATTAAAGTCTCGGCTATAAATGTCGATTCATTGTAAGGTGTGAGCACGTTTACCAAAAGGTTAAAATTTATTTCCTACGGACGATTTTAAAATCATTTTTCAACTATTCACTTGACTGTCTGAATTTTATTATCGTTTCCATAATACTTTGAAAAAGAAACAAGGTAAAGTAATACTTTTTATATTAGATATATTCCTACGCGTTTTTTTTTTTTTCACTTTTTTTTCTTCGATTTTCTTTTGAGAAAGATCTTATGTTTTCCTGTCTGGGTAATTGATTTAGTTGATAATATATATTTGTGTGGGGGAGTTTCGACGTAATTATGGGGCTTTTTTCGGGGAGAGGAGGGTGTCGCTTTATATCTCAGCGTCACTCAAAGAAAAATAATTGCAGAAGTACAAAAATGCGGGTGTTTTTATCTGTTTAGTACTTCTGCAGTTTACGAACCGTGCTATTTTTTAGATATGATTTACAAGTGTAATTCAATTTTTGCCGTATCTTTTGTTTATTACATTTTTATGTGAAAGTCCTTCCTTTATTAAAAATGGGGTACTTTTTATATACACAACCAAGCATAGTTTATTCGCAAAAAATCCTAATTTACATTTTTGGGAGCAACACAAACTGAAAACGGACCTATACAGTTTTTTTTTCTACGTAATGTAGAACTTACGTTTTTACCAGTGGTATCTTTTTCACATTTTTGACATCATCACTGCTAATTTACCCCTATTTAATCTAATATATATATATAAATAGTATTGTTTTTTTTTTTTTTACATTTTTATGCTCAGCCAAACACACGCATCCGAGAGCTACAGATAAAAAATACAAATATATCCGTAGCAAAGCTCGGGTAAATTGGCTAGTATATATATATATATATATATATATATATATATATATATATATATATATATATATATATATATATATATATATATATATATTGGTAGGACAACAAGAGTATGAAATGAAGACACAAACTATATATTGGTAGATATAGAATGGATCATTTATTTAATAATGGAATACAGGCAAAATTTGGGGGATAGAAGGGACTCTTTATGCCAGGGCATTTCGAAGCTTAATGCTTCTCATCAGAAGAGTAGAGAAGGTGCTAGGTAGCATGGGGAAGATGTGACATCTAGCGTAAGGTTCATTAGGGACGAAAGAGATTAAGAGAAATTATAGAATGTTGAGGAAAGCTTTATTGAATTCTAAATAAATAAGGAGAAGCTTATTATATATACTATAATGTATAAGATTATATATGGTCTTTAACATTGTTGTCCTACTGTATAAGCTACAATCATTATTGTTGAGCTTGACATTATCCGGATAAGTCTCCTTTGTGGAATTGAACTTTCTATTTTCCTTTCAAATTAAGCTATAGGACTTTAAATATGTGTAGTAATTAATAGTGTCCATCCTCCGAAAGAAATGACGTTCACAGGTTTATAGGTAGTATTCATGGAAATTAATAGACATACTGAAATAAGATTTTTTTCACATATCTATGCTTAATTCTGATCACTAATTGTTTGTGTAAGTTTCGTAAAAAAATATTTATGTTGTCAAGCTTGGTTGGCCTTCATGAGTGACGCAATGGTGAGGATGTACAGAACCAGCGCAACATATCCCAGGTGAATGCCGCTTCAAGTACAAATAGATGACCTCACATTGTCTAAAAGTTGCTATTTCTATTCTATTATTCGCAGATAAGGATCTTGGAACCACTGAGCCAAGAAAACAATCCCGACATCAAAGAACTCCTCGATTAACATCTACACTCCTCATTCCGAACTAAAAATTAAATCCTGATTACATTAATTATTTAACATTTTCCTATCAACTGCACTCCTTCCTTTGTCTTCTGCGGCACACCTACTACGTATTGTTCGTTTATTCAAATTCTTTCAACGCGAAACGGAAATATATCATTTCCTTTAATTGCATCTAGGTCATTTCAGTGGCAATTTTCACTTTTTGGCAAAGCCAGAAAGCTAAACTTGTATACTGCCAAGCAAACATGATGTAATCTTTTGCAAGCAAACCTTTAGGTCTTGAGTATATATATTTATTTGTGAATGCAAAACTCGCACAGCATAAAGGTTCTTGAATGACATTCATTTCAAATGGATTAATGAGGGAGAGTCGGTTTATGCATATGCAATTACCTCCCTTTATGAGCTGTTAAGTTGCAGCAAGGCCACACAAATTACCTTTCTCCGTATAGGACAATTTTATTTTTATTTTTTTGTTTTTAGCAGGAGTTTTTAGTAGGTGGTCGAATCGGCTTCCTCAGAAAGAAGAAGTTTTTAGGGAATATCAAATTCACAAATGGTCCCCAAATACATTCAAATATGTAGTACTACTGCATTTTCAATCGTGTTAACGACACGGCAGACGGCAAACTGCCCCAGAAAATGCCGAGCGAGTATATCCAAAGAGAAATCGGGTCGTTAAAAGAGACGCAAACGAGCAGACGACTCCAAATTGGAAGAAAAAAAAAAGGGGGTGGGGTTATTGCACTTAAAAAAAATCCATTGCAAAAATAACAAGTGTTTATATCTTATATATGACAAGGATAATGAACAATTATAGGCTGGAAGCTATCATGAAGTCACCGGAAATGGTCCTCGCGTTCTGAAGAAACTTTCGCGTTAAACAAAAATTTGCAATCGCCGTCGGCTGCTTACAAAAACAACAAAACTTATCTTTTACACAAAAAAATATGGTTCATAAAATGCAAAAAACAAACTCAAATTGTTATAAATGGCAAAAAATACACCTTTTTGAAAAAAAAGTTTTACGAAAAATGTATAAATCCCCTCCCCTAAAAAATTAATTGTTCTTTGTTAAAATAAAAAATAATTGTTCATTAATTCAAAGAAAAAAAATTCTCATACAAATAAATAAATAAAACGGTAAATTTCATGAAATTCTTACGGTAGTTTGTTTATTTTTATTTTTCGTTTCGTTTTTGTATTGACTTCTGTTCGCTCGGTATAATCCGACAGTTTGCTCCGTCCGCCAGGTGTTGCTGAGCGAGAGTCACAGAAAAACGGGATTTAAAAGGCATTAGTACCAAATATGTTATACTTCTGTTGTGGTCTCTTTATATTACTGGATTCCAGTGCAAGAATTTATCTAGTCTGATGAAGTTTTGAATGAATATCTATCCCCATTGTAAGGGTATCTCTGCACGTGTAATTGTGAGACAAAGCTTTCGAAATCGCCAAACTCTGTACTGCTACTTGAGGTAAGTGTGGTTAGAAGCTAAAAAAAAACAAGTCTTACCGTGGGTGCTCAGCGAGTGAGTTCAGGCTGAGAAAAGGAAAAACAAAGATGGCGGCCAGCATTTTCTTATGTGCGTTCTTGCATAATCTCGTGTGCGCGTGAAGCTGGAAACTACAAAATGAGCTTCATTTCTCGGTGCTGAGCGATTCCAGATCGGGCAGGAGAGTACACGCTTCGGCAGTACATAGACTGAAATTATAATCCTTTTTTGTGTGTAAGAAGTGAACCCCTCTCCCATTACGGAGGCTCAAGCTATTTCGGCACCCAAGATCATGTCAACTATCCTCAGGAAGATTCTGGAGACAATGGGAAAAGGAGATGGGGCAGTGAGTTCATACATAGACGACATTCTTGTGAATGAGACTCTGGTAACTGCCAAGGAGGTGGTGACTCATTTGAAGAGGTTTGGGTTGGTCGCCAAAGCACCTGAAAAATTAGACAGAGGGGCTGCTTTGCGGCTAAGGTTGAAACGAGGTGCGTCGGGCAGCCTAGAGTTTCGCAGGGGGGACGAGATCCCGCAACTGAAGCAAGAGCTCAACAGATGGGAACTTTATTCCCTATGCGGGAAGTTGATCGGACATTACCCTGTTGCTAGCTGGCTTAGACCAGCATGCAGCTACATAAAGAGACACGCGAATGACGAGGATGGAATGATAAGGTGGGAGAAAGAACGGTCACCATGATGGAAGAGCTCCTGAAATATTATGTGATTTTGAATATTTAGTTAGAGTTTACTTGTAGGGAAAAGCATCCTCATGCCAGGTTGATGTGACAAACCCTCATACAGAATGACCTTAGATACTAGAGGAAAATACCTACATGTGTTTGTGTGTGTGTAAATTTTATTAAAATTCCATTACAATTCAAACCTAAATAATAATAAAATAAGTATAATCACGTCTGTGTACTGGTTTTCATTAGATCAACGAAGTTAAGTGACATTATATATATATATATATATATATATATATATATATATATATATATATATATATATATATATATATATATATATACTAGCAAAAGTACCCGTCGTTGACTAGGTTACAATACAGCCTACAGAAAATGGACTCTGATTTATGAAAGTATGATAGGTTATGAAAAGGAAGGGTTGTAAATTTGGGTTGAATTTAGGGGTATCAAAACCAAAGCAAAATATGATGAAAGTAAAAATAAAATAGATAAACCCCATAATTTATTATACCATACCTGTTCACACTGAAACACTTATCACAATATTCTGTTGATCTATATTAAAAAAACCTTGTTAAACTTTGTGACATATTTCCATTCTATGGAGGTCAGGTGCGAACGAACACCCCATAATTTTATTATACCATATTTCTTCAAACAGAAACATGATTATCAAAGTATACTTACGCAGATAAATATGAAAAGTCTTTATCAAAGTTTGTGCCTATTTCAATTCTATGGAGACCAGGCGCGAACGCAGACTCCACAATTTTATTATACAATCTCTATTTAAGTTAAAACATACTTATCAAAGTATTCTTATGTACATCTATATAAAAAAAAACACTTGTAAACGTTTTTGTTTTAATTTTTTTATTTCCATACTTTGTAGACCAGGCGCGAACGCAGACACCACAATTTAAATGAACCACTATTCTGCCAGATCAAACATACCCATTCCTGTGTCTCGATATATCTTCTATCATTATATGTAATCAGTTTTTTTTAAAATAGTCAACCATATAGGAGCCTATTAGTGACCAGACACACGCACACAGACATTCAGCTTTAAATTATAGAAATATATATATATATATATATATATATATATATATATATATATATATATATATATATATATTATATATATATTATATATAATATATATAATAGATATATATATGATATATATAATATATAATATATATAATATATATATTTTATATATAATATATATTATATATTATATATTATATATATGATATACTATATATATTATATATATACTATATATATTATATATATACTATATATATTATATATATACTAGATATATTATATATTATATATATTATATATATATATTATATATATTATATATATACTATATATACTAGATATATTATATATACTATATATATTATATATATTATATATATACTATACATACTAGATATATTATATATATATGCTATATATACTAGATATATTATATATATACTAGATATATTATATATATACTATATATACTAGATATATTATATATATACTATATATACTAGATATATTATATATATACTATATATACTAGATATATTATATATATACTATATATACTAGATATATTATATATATACTATATATACTAGATATATTATATATATATACTATATATACTAGATATATTATATATATATATACTATATATACTAGATATATTATATATATACTATATATACTAGATATATTATATATATACTATATATACTAGATATATTATATATATACTATATATACAAGATATATTATATATATACTATATATACTATATATATTATATATATACTATATATACTATATATATTATATATATACTATATATACTAGATATATTATATATATACTAGATATATTATATATATACTATACATATTTTATATATATATACTATATATACTATATATATTATATATATACTATATATATTATATATATACTATACTAGCATGGGTGCCCGGCGTTGCCCGGGTGTTTGGAGGTGTATGCTGAGCAAAAAAAAGGGGGTAATTTTTTAAACTTTGACCCCTATTATGACCCCTGAAAATTTATTGTTTTGGGCTCAAATCAAGTTATTAAGTTAGATTCATGTCCACGGAAGCTATATCTAAAATTTAAAGTGTGTAGACCCAAAATTGTCGGAGAAGTTTGGTAGAGTTCTCAAAGCTCAAATCGTTGAACTTTGACCCCTTAATCGCCAAATTTCTGGCTAAAAACCGATCACATAGATTTTTCCAAATCTCAGTACCCTGTATATCAAATTTCGAGTCTGTAGACTAAAAATTGACAGAGTTATTTCGTAGGGAAATGTACACAGACACACACACACACACACACACACACACACACACACACACACACACACACACACACACACACACTTTAACTTTTATAGATATATAGATTTAAAATTTGAGTCTGACAGAATGACAAAATTATATTGCAAACCGATATATTAAACAAACGAACTTCAAAGAGACAAATGAACACATAAGTAAAAACAATTTGTATTAGAAAACATTTATTATTCCACGTCTTTTTTTTTACAGACCTGACGACTGAGATTCGCTCTTAATAAAAATTGTTTTTTATAGTCTTAATTTTGACTTCCTTTTTCATAAAAAACTAAAAAAAAAATCAAGAAAGAAAAGAAATTTAATTTTATTTTTTCATTAATTTCTTTCTGTGCAAAGCAATTCTTTCAAACTTACTCTGTTTCCAAAATGTTTTTATTTTATTCCCCTCCCCCTTCATTCATTTTCCTCCGCATCCTGGCAAGATTACTGTACACATAGATTCGAAAAATAGTCAAAAACAAATATATAAATAAATGTTATCAAAGGCAAGATAAGTTACTTTTCTACCTAACTGGATATCTTTTTTGTGTTTTTATTCAATGTAATATATTTATTCAGCTCGAAAAACATACAGTGTTTACCGATGTGTTGGAAAATTCAAGATGGCGTCTCACACCCTCTTTAACACCGTAAGTTTGGGAAAAGGTGTTATAAATAAAAAACTATACAAAATACTATTAAAAACCCGCCGAATATATGTCAACCTATGTCACGGTAACATATATTGAGCGAGTTTTTAACAGTATTTTAACAGGGCACATCGTAAAAACTGACCCATTAATTTTCCTGAAGTAAAAACTATATAGTTTTTAAACTTTTAAAACTGTACATTATAAAAAGAAAACTGTTCGAGTGATTTTTTTTTTTTTTTACATGGGTGTCACCACTTATCAAGGCCCAGAGGCCACTCAAGGATAAGGGTTAATAGGTATACATTAGTCATTGTGATTTTAGCATAGTAAACAGTGGGAATTTTGTAACTTGGATTACTTGAAAAAGAAAACTGTTCGAATGATTGAAAATGAAAACAAAATAACAATGTAAATATATTGATAAGAAAAAAACAAAAACAAACGAAGTTTCCGTTTCAGGAACCCGAGTTTAATTTTATGTCGTAATCATTCAACTCGTTAGCGGTTTTATTCAGCGATTAGGGATAACCATACGACATATCTAATTACCAAAGCGATTTTAAAAAAAAAATTTTTTTTTTATTAAAACTAAACCTGTTTAGTTTTAATGAACCAATTTTTTTAAAGCCAACACTTTAGTTATTTTGAGAGCGTGCAACTGCACCCGAAAGGTTGATTAGGAAACTCCAAATCCTTTTATGACTCGGAAAAAAAGGGCTTTTTATCGGCTTAAATGATAAACTAATGTTAAATATCAGTATTTGCCATCGATTCTGAAATAAAATGAAATCCTGACATTGTGATCATTTTTGCAGGTGTTATGTGCCAAATATTGAAATAAGAATGTTTAAATTCAATTATTGTAATTTAAGTCTTTAATTTTAAAGTCGATTTTATTTATAAAATATCTTTTTAGAAATCAATCTCAAAAACAATCTGAACAATAAATCTCTTTTGTTATGGCTAAGTTTTTGTCAAGGGTAGAAATTATAATAGACAAGTATTCATCCATGATGACATTTTACCGATTTCCTGGTTTACAGGTATTCTTGCTAAATTTCTTCGAAAGAATTGACATAAACAATACTTCAACTAAATACGTATATTTCATGCAATAATGACTTTTATTTCTTCTGACTTTTCCTAAACTAAACATAAAACATCGGTTAGGGTTAGTTTAACATTCTGTAAAAGTACCTTCCGTTTTTTTTTTTTTGTTTTTTTTTTTGTACTTCTGCAGAGAAGGTAAAAAACCGATAAAAACTGGATATATTTTTCGTGTTTTTATTCAATTTAACATGTTTATTCAGCTCGAAAAGAATACAGTGTTTACCGATGTGTTGGAAAATTCAAGATGGCGTCTCACACATTCTTTAACACCGTAAGTTTGGGAAAAGGTGTTATAAATAAAAAACTATACAAAATACTATTAAAAACCCGCCGAATATATGTCAACCTATGTCACGGTAACATATATTGAGCGAGTTTTTAACAGTATTTTAACCGGTTTTTTATTTATTACACCTTTTTCCAAACTTACCGTGTTAAAGAGAGAATCGGCCGCCATCTTGAATTTTCCAATACATCGGTAAAAACTGTATGCTTTTCGAGCTGATTAAACATGTTAAATTGAATAAAAACACGAAAAATTTGCCTTTGATAACATTTATTTGTTATATATTTGTTTTTTGGCAACTTATTCGAATCTAATTTAAGACCACGAGTGAAATGAGAAAAAGAAGTCAGCGGGTTTGGTTGCCATAACAACGTGACGGTAGTGAACGTGTGTGTGTGCGTGTGTGCGCGTATTTCGTGTAGTTTAGTTTCGCATAATAGTTTCGTATTTTTTTAATTTGTAAATAACAAGTTATTAAAAAATTAAACCCTTCCAAGATGGACAATAAATAAAGCCATAATATTTTATGGTAAAGGTAAGAGCGTAGAAACGATTGTTTTTTAGGAGATGTGATTATTGGATTAACCAATCAGAAATCGTCTGTGGCACACACATCTCTGTTTTTATAGATATATAGAAGATATATTATATATATACTATATATTATATATATACTATATATTATATATATACTATATATATATTATATATATTATATATACTATATATATTATATATATGATATATATTATATATACTATATATATTATATATACTATATATATTATGTATATAATATATATTATATATACTATATATATTATATATATATATACTATATATATTATATATATATTATATATATACTATATATATTATATACAGTGATGATCATATTTATTGGCACG
>NC_136511.1:45008822-45138822 GCF_053919585.1 Euprymna scolopes | reverse complement strand
GGTGAGGTCTCTGTTGAATACGCTAAGTTTGGGAAAATGCGTTCAAACTAAAAAATTATACAAAATACTGTTAGAAACTCACTGAATATATGTCACCTTATGCCACGGTAACATACATTGAGTGAGTTTCTGACAGTATTTTGTATAATTTTTTAGTTTGAACTCATTTTTCCAAACTTAACGTGTTCAAGTAAGGGCTCGCCGCCACTTGTCTATTTCGATAAACACTGTATGATTTTCGAACTGAATAAACATTTTACATTAAATAAAAGCACTAAAAACATATCCGGTCAGGTAGAAGAGTAACTTATATTTCCTTTGATAACATTTATTTGTTATATATTTGTTTTTGGATAACTTTTTCGAATCTATGTGAATAGTAAAACAAACCTGGCAGTGACTTCTAAATCCTACTTTCCGACTCTGGGGTCACAGGTCTTGCTTATCAAATGTTTCAGACAGTTTAACTAATATAACAAGTAAAGTAAAAGTAATGTTAAGGTCGGTACTTTCCACATAAGTTAAAAACTAAGGAGAGAAATTCCATTAGAAGTCTAGGTGTATTCGTGAGCATATAACATCATGGACAGAAAGCCAAAAACTAGACATTGGCAAAGAAGAGAGAAAAATCTACCTCATTGAGTTGGATATTTGGCAGGTGATCCCCAGGAAGAGATGCATTTGGTAGGTTGCACACACGTAGATCGATTCTATGTAAGCAATGCGAGGCTTTCCATTATTGTCTATTGGAATGCTCAATTGACCAGAAATATCGGTCAAAAGATTAGACCAATAGACAATGGGAAATAGTAAACATTCCAGGATGAAAGAATGTTTATTTAAATCGCCACAACAGAAAGCAAGCAATAGATGGTCACAGAGCAAGGACAAGCTGACACATTTTCTTCACTGCTAAACATTCACATCACCCCCCCGCTACATGCCTTCGCTAATGTCACACCTGTCAAAACTAAACCAAAACCTGTTGTAAGTGTGGAATAATGAAAATATTTTTTATAGATCAGCTGTGTTGTGTTTTATTCACTGTCAGACTGTATATATCACAGACCAGTGACAAAGGTCGATTTAGAAATTATATAGACTGAAAAGCAGATTTGAACGAACGACCGCAGCGAATGTGTAACATGTGGCATGTGGGCAAGGAAAAGCTAATGTAATATAAAAAAAAATAAACATCTGAAAACATGACGTAATTGAGCAAAAACGTATCGATGGCGTTTTTTTATTACATTATTGCGGCTATAAAAAAGAGAGGAACGCCCAAAGATTTTGGTTGCCACATCACCACTACTACTATTACCTTTACAATTAAAAGGTCACTATCCAATGAGTCAACTACTTACATGTCAAAGAGATGAACAGCTGTTTATGTATAAAGGCTTTTATGTTCTTACATTAATATAGAGAGGAGTACATAAAAATTTCGGTTGCCACATCCTAAATAAAATTGCCTTTACAACTAGATGTCACTATCCAATGAGTTAACTACTTACATGTCAAAGAGACGAACAGTTGTTTCTGCAAAAAAGACTTTCATTTTGGCACATTAACCCTGCGTTAGTGACCTGGGTTTTCCAAACATGGTTAGTCCCATAAAGTATTTATACACCCCAATACAAAAATGTTTATAGTGTTATTATTTTGTAAAATATAGTTATCATGCTGGTTCAGGATATATCTATAGTTCCTGTTGAACAGTTTGAATCACTTGTACCTTGTTGATATTAATATAAAATAAATGATAAAACTAGGGAAAAATAAGATATTACATTAGCTAAGCACATATTTACAATACTGAAAAAGTAACAAATTGTAAAGAAAATAATCCCATCAAAACTTATGATAAAGAAAATATCGAAACATTAATTTCATATTAAATATTACAGAGTAGCCTAATGATACATAATATGCGATTATATCTTCAATTTTTTATTCCCACTGGAAAAATACAAAAATATATAAATCATAAAATCATACCGACGTTAGTCAGCTGGGGTGACTGGACACCCCAGAAGGAGAAAGTGATGTAAACCTCCAATAAAAACTGAGATACAATGTCGCCATATCATGTGTGCTATACTCTCACGGAGTCAGGAGAGTACTAGGAGGGAGGAAAAGAAATAAGTTGCCAAGTAGGAATTATGAGCACTTAAACAAACTGGGAGGGGGGTTACAAATCACCCCATGGGACTAATTCAGGGTTAATATAAAGAGAACAAACTAAATCAAGATGGTAGTTGTTACGTCACTATTACAACGTTTGCCGGAAATTTTTAGTTTTGTGTAATTGGGACTGCTCCTTTTTTTTGAAATTGGTGATGGATTTTTCCCACATTAAATATACAAAAAAAAAAGAAGAAAATAAGAAAAGAAAAAAAAAAGCGACATGTTTAACCCTGCCCTCGTGGGAAGGCAGATAAGCAGTGCCATAAAATATAGTCGTGGTCATATTTGCATTTTCAAGCGAAGTTGATTTCGCATTCACGGCACTTGAATATAATTTGCATCTATTGTGTCGTGTACAATTCCGCTTGAGTATTTTTTTAGGCCGTGGAACTTATTTTGTGTTGCTTTAAACAAATGGACAGTTAAATTAATGATTTACTGCGAATGGAAATAAGAAACCAATTGTTAAATACGAACGAGTATTTTGCTTTGGCACAAATAAGAAATTATTCCATTCAAATAGTTAAATAATTATCTCAACTCGTATCTATGGCGTCTTAGCGCCGCCGCCGTGGCTAGTAGATTGATCTTTGTATGTGCACACTTCTAGCGGAATTGCAAAGCGATTCTGACGAACGCTAAAAAGCAAATAGGTCGAATTAGTTGCCTTCTTTCTTTCTCTGGTTCGTTGTTATTTTATTTTATTTCATATTTTTACAAGGGAGTCGCCATTTATCAAGGCCCGAAGGCCACTCGAGGATAAAGGTCAATGAGTGTATGGTAGTCACCTGTACAACAGCATAGTAATAGTTAGTAGTGGAAATAGGGTAGAAATGGATTATTAAGGGGGTGGCTCAACAAGAACTTGTTTACATTGGACTTGAAGAAGACCATATTGTAGTCAGTTCCACGGGAGGACAGTTCTAGCAAAGAAGTTTTCTATCAACAACAAAAGTAAAAAGTGCCCCTCAAAAAAAAAAAAACATATATATAACAAATAAATGCTATCAAAAACAAAATAAGTTACTCTTCTATCTAGCTGTATAAGTTTTTAGGGGTTTAACTGATTTTAATGCGTTTATTTAGTTTGAAAAACAAGTAGCGTCGTGTGTTACGTTAGAACAAGAAGAAACAGCGGACATAAACTGGTGACATGTATAGAATCTCGATAATTGCTCCAAAATAGAAAATTACACAAAATACTGATAGAAACCAACCCAATAAATCGGCACTTTCTAAAGCAAGTGAGTTTTCACATGAACGTTTTTAACTCAAAGTATTTTCAACCAATGAAAATCGATTCAAGTCCCAAAAGTTACACGTTTATATGAAAGTAATAAGTCGGCGTGAAGTCATAAACTCCTATAAAACAAACAGCCAGGAACTAGAGATACAAAGACTTCACCAGCCGGCCGTGCACGGAAGAACCCAAGAACATTGCTCAACAACCGCCCCACTCCTCATGCCTTTGGCTGAGGGAGGTAGGGAGGAAGTTGCAAAAGAAATATTCACGTATCAGCCTTCATCAACTATACATGCAATGATAAGAAAAGGGTAAACCAATTCACGAACATACACAATGTCACGCTGCCAAATACTTACATACGTATATTACGTACATCCACACTATGAACATGTTGATCTACACATTTCTAAGCCTTGCGACTACACACTCAACTTTCTTTACCAAACATGTGTTTACATAAATGAACATTTACTAACTTAAAACACTTTATTCTTATAAAAGTATAATATAAAAATGTTTTGTTATAAAATATTGTTTTCCACAATTTTTACATTTACAAAAATCTGTTTATGTTTTAGTTAGCACTTGCTAACTGGTGATCCTTCTATTCTCTGACTGTTTCATTTATTTTCATTTTAATATGCATGTCTGTATATAAAAAATACGCTTAAATATGATATTTTAATTTGTTCAAATTCCGTATATAGTATTATAGAGTTGTGATTTCAAAAGTATTAAAAAAAAACGTATTTGGGTGCCATCAGCTAGAATCGAAACCGAAACTGTATCATTCAAAGATGGTGACGTTACCACTGTACCAACATGACATAAAAAGACTGTCTGTAAAAAAATCCAATCATTTGTAGCCACTAGCACCGCTCTGCGATTTTTAGTTTCGAGAGAGATAGAGTTTGAAAATATGGAGACAGACAGACAGACAGACAGACATTGATTGTGAGTTTTATAAATTAGATTAATTTTATTTTGGTATTTATTTATTAGTCGTTTTTTATTTGGTTATTTTGATTAAAGTTGTCTCTTAGAGAGGGAAGGATAAATAAACGTGTGGTGAATTTTTTTTTCTTTTTTTACTACAAGTCAATATTATCGTATTTAATGAAATGTGATTATATATATATATATATATGTGTGTGTGTGTGTGTGTGTGTGTGTGTGTGTGTGTGTGTGTGTGTGTGTGTGTGTGTACTAGCAGTTCAGCCCGTATGTGCATACGTATATATATTAAAAAGTTTGACTCATGTCCAGAGGTAACCTACATCTAAAATTTCAATTGGTGGAGGAGTTTGGTAGAGTCTGCAAAAGTCAACTCTTTCAACTTTGACCTCTTGACAGCTAAATTTTCGCCCAAAAACTGATTAAAAAGCTTGCTCCATGTCTGAATACCCTTTTATGTAAAATTTCAAATGTTTAGACACAAAATTAGCTGAATAGTGTGCTAGAGACCGCAAAGGTAAAATCTTTTGAACTTTGACCTCTTGGCAGACATATTTTCGACCAAAAACCGATTAAAAAACTTGCCCTATGTCTGAATACACTTTATGTAAAATTTCAAATGTTTAGACCCAAAATTGGTTGAGTAATTTGGTAGAGACCGCAGAGGTCAAATTAAAAAAACAAACTTTGACCCCAATTTTGACCCCATAACATTTGTTTTGGGCTCAAATCAAATTAAAATGTTTTATCCATGTCCAAGTAACCTACATCTAAAATTTCAAGTGTTTAAGACCCAAAATTGGCAGATGAGTTTGGTAACGTTTTCAAAGGTCAAATCGTTGGACTTTGACCCCTTGACAGCCAAATTTCTGGCCGAAAACCGACTAAAAAGATTTTCCCAAATCTCAATATCCTTTATGTTAAATCTTGAGTTTGTAGACTGAAAATTGACAGAGTAATTTGGTAGGGAAATGTACACACAGACACCACACACAATTTCACTTTTATAGAAATAAGGATGAAATCTATATTATTAAAAAATGTAGATCAATTTTAATCAATAACTAGCAAGGGCACCCGGCATTGCTTGGGACCGTATAAGACAATGAGAGAAATTTTGAACATACCTGTTATTCTTAGCATAGAGGAAGTTTCTATGTCTATGTATCATTTGCCATCTGAGCAAAAGAATATTTACCTACCCTAGGACGGGTATCACACAACATATGTATGGAACAATTGTACCTTCATTGGACAGGAAATTTACAGCACGTATGTGGAAAATTCCTTACCTGGGCGGGTAATGTACAACACATATTTAAAATTATTACCATAAGTTTCTGTTGTGCTAAATTTTCGGTATGTCACAGGGAAGAGTGTGTTTGTTTTTACATCAGAGTGCTATAGTGGAGAAGCACCGGATTTTTTATATGAATGTTATGCTACTCGAATATATTACATGATTTTCGATTTTGATAACTTATGTATGTCACAGATAAGAATTTCTTTGTTTTTCATATGGGTACTTCACTGTATGAGTACCATTATTTTCTGGGTAGGATACTGTAGAAGTGCCATTTTTTCTAATTTAAAAATGTAAAAACTCGATACTTTTAAGTAATTTTCTATTGTGCTAAATTTTCTGTGCGTCTAGAGTAAGAATTTGTTTGTTTTTTCATCTATTGCTATAGTGAAGAAGCACCTTATTTCTCATTTAAAAGTCATGCTATTCGATTATATAACGTGATTTTCGGTTTTAATGACTTATGCACGTCACAGGTAGGATTTGATTTGCTTTTCATATGAGTCCTATACTACACAAGCACCTTAGTTCTTGGGTAGGATAATATGCTAGTACCTTATTTATAATATATATAGATGAAACTACTCGATGACTTTTCCGTATGTCATAGGTGACAGTTGTTTTTATAATAGAGATCTATATTAAAGAAGCACCTTATTTCTGATATAAATGTCTTACTACTCGAATATATTATATAATTTTCGGTTTTGATTACTTTTATGTACGCCACAGGTAAGATTTTCTTTGTTTTTCATATGGGTACTATACTGTACAAGTACCTTATTTATCGGTTAGGATACTGTAAAAGTATCTTTTTTCTAATGTAAAAATGAAAGAACTCGATACGTTTATGTAATTTTCTGTTGTGTTATATTTTCTGTACAACAGGGGTAAGAATTTGTTCATTTTGTTATCTGGGTGATATAGTGAAGAAGCACCTTATTTCTCATATGTAAGTCATACTACTCGAATATTAAACGGGATTTTCGGTTTTAATAACTTTCAGGTATGTCATATGTAAGATTTTCTTTGTTTTGTTCATGAGTACTATACTACACAAGTACCTTTTTATTTGATAGAATTTCTTGTACACATAAATACATTAAAAAGTGATCATTGTATGTGAATTTTAGAATATTACTATACAAATATACAAAGATATATAATACATTAAATTTATAATGATCAGTTAATTAGTATAGAAGTGAATCCAATACATACAAATATATAAACATATACACATAATTAAAATTAATAATGATCAGTTAATTAGTTTAGGAGTGGATCCATAGAAATATGTAAACATATACACATAATTAAAATTAATAATGATCGGTTAATTAGTTTAGGAGTGATTCCAATACATAAAAATATATAAACATATACACATAAATAAAATACATACAAATGTATAATCATATAAACATATTTAAAATTCATAATAATCGGTCAATTAGTTTTGGAGTGAGTCCAAGACATAGAAATATATAAACATATACACATAATTAATGTTCTTAATGATCGGTTAATTAGTAGGAGTAAATCCAATACAAATGCCATTACTTGATCTATTTACGTGATTTTTTGAATGTAACAAATAAGCCGATATAGCATATATATATTTTAATATGACATTTTCGTTACGTGAATCAAAAACATTCCTCTGTATTTTTTTAAAATAAAAGTGTTATTGTGTATTCATTGTATAGCATTTAAAATTCCAGAATATCGGAATGTAAAAAAAAAAAAAAAAAAAATAGGAAAGAAAAGAAACGACGGGGATCGAAACCGCAACACTTGTGGTAGTAATTGGGCACGTTAACCGTTGCACCAAAGAAACAATCGCTTTCAAGTCGTTGTGAAATATGTTAATACACATATTTCTCTTTTACTCGATGTAACGCATGCGCATAATGACGCCATTGTGCTATGCTCGTCAAGGTGTTATTGCTTTCAAGTTTGAACACTTTTTTGAAGCCCTTAGCAATTATTTTAATCCATTAAATGCCCCTAATAAAATTCTGCACAAAAAATGCAATCTTTTGAGCTATTCTGCATCGTCTGTCGATCATCCGTCTAGGAGGAGATACAAATTGAAAAACGGAGACAGACACACACACAGACATAGTGAGTTTTATATATTAGATAATGATTGATAGATAAAAACAAAAATAAATCTGTTTGATTTGACCATAGGCGCACTTGACTCTATAGAGGCAGTCCGCCTTGAGAATATATGTTCTTTACATCGTCACAAATATATTTGATAGTACAGATATTGGACTATTTATATGTTTTAAATGAAACCATGAACGTTGACGCGTATGAGTATAAGGAAGTTTTCAGGCGTGACTTTTTAGGTACATTCGAAAAGCCAAACACCCGGAAACTTGTGAAATTTGCAAAGGATTTCGGGAGCATTTCAAGAAGTGTTACACGCAACTGTCCAACCTCCAGATTGAAGAGTTTGGCAACTGTTTGGCTGATTCTCTTTACTTCATTGCGGCTAGAGCAGCTGGTTGCCAAGGTAGGGTTACAGAGTGCAAGGTCCTGGTTACGTCGAAACGGGTTGGTTGCAACAAGTTGCAGGAACAGGATAAGCAGTTTTTTTTACTTGCTAAACTTTGTGTGATTAACAAATTGAGCATTTTGGGAGTGCCAGTTAATCTCTACTCTTATATAAAAGTCACTGTGTGTGAGAGTTCCTTCCTCACAGGTTCCGAAACGGCTGAGCCTATCTTTTGCAAATTTCACACAAATGTAATTTATATTTCTGGCAGTGTTCTTAGATATGCTTTGTGCAAAAATTCATCTCATAAGTATCGAAAAAAAAAAAAAAAATCCGCCCTTAAAAATAGTATTTCTTCTCTTATAAATAAAAAAGAATTTTTACAAGGGAATATTTTATGTTCTACCGGTGTCACGTAAAATATTTGCCTGTAAAAATTCTTATTTTTTTTACATATGAAAGAAGAAGAAAGAATATTTTTAAGATCGTCAAGCCCAAAATATCAGTTGACCTGATATTATAAACACAGATGGAATTTGATAAACAACATTATTATTAATTTTTTTTTTTTTTTTTTTTTTTTGCGAATTAGTTTACAGTGCAAATTATTCCTGGTAATATATAACAATCAATAGATTGATTCTATAATAATACATTAGCAATCTGCATAAATTAAAATATCATGATTAAGCGTATTCTATTACCGGGCAATGCCGGGCGTCCAGCAAGTGTTTGCATAAATGTATTGTAAATATCATTCACTAGCGCTGCCTAGTGGTTAGCGCTACTGACATTCGCAACAATGATTGTTGGTTCGATTGCAGACTTAGTTTAGCCACATTTAAAAGCTGCAATGCAGTGAAAGTCTGTCTGTGACTGATTATATATATATATATATATATATATATATATATATATATATATATATATATATATGATGAGAATAATGGAAATAGTATTCTGACGATAAAAAGAAATGAAACAGGAACAAACAAAGTTATGTGTTCAGCAACGTTTCCTTTTTATTGATAACTTCTTTTGGATGAATGAAATTAAGAAAAGAAAATACCAGTAAAAGTATTTGAAAATATATTTTTGATGCATTGAAATGTATGTGTTGTCGTTGGAAATTCAACAAAAAGGGCACAGCATTGTGAAAGAGAGTCAGCTTTTTTTAAATTATAATAACGCCATATAACCGTTAATATATTTAATTAAAAAAAAAGATATGATGCATTTCATATTCTTTTTTAAGCAAATATGTCCGTAATAATTCAAATATGGATTTGTAATTGGAATGAAATGAGTGCATTTTTGCTACGTAATTTTTTTACTGATTATAATATAACACACCACCTATAATAATACATATTAGGTATTAATTATTGTAGGTGATGTTTTCTATAGTGAGAGAGAGTTAACAAGTGTCTAAAATCAAATTATGATCTTTTAATAGGAGTTTACTTATTAATGGCGATACATTATTATATTATTGTTTACTTGTGCTTGAATTTGTGATAAGCGCTGATTCAAGAAGTCTCCGTCGCGGTTTATTTGAAATAGATTTAATTAGTTTTGCTTGTTTGAAGTCATTGCAGCATAATCACACTTTTGACTTGGATCAATTACTCGTTTCCCATGTCTTCTTCACTTTTAGTCATGAATATTCGAGGGAGAACATGAAGGTTAGCTAATTTACATATCCATTTGAGAAACGAGAGTTAATTAATTACTTATTCATTTTGATGATTTCTTAAAAGATGATTGATTTCATTTCACTATCAAGCTGAATTCTATTTATGCATAGTTTCTACACCATGCAATAACCCTTATCCCTGAGTGGCTTCCGGGCCTTGATAAGTGGTGATCACTGTGTAAAAAAAAAAAAAAAAAAAAAAAAAAAAACTGCATAGCATTTAAGATGCAAAAGTTATATATATATCTTTCCAGTGTGTGTGTGTGGAAAAGGTCTCTACCAAACTTCTCTTTGAATATTTCGTCTACAAAGTTGAAATTTTATATATATGTGTGTGTGTGTGTGTGTGTGTGTGTGTGTGTGTGTGTGTGTGTGTGTGTGTGTGTGTGTGTGTGTGTGATATTTGGGTCTGTACCACAAATTCGATTTGTTTTTTTATTCGGTAAAAATTTGCTGCTAAGGGATCAAAATTGAAAAAAACAAAACAGTTGACCTTATCAGGATAAGTCGAATAAAGCATTATTTCTCCTGTTACTTTTGCGCATGCGCAAAATTAAACTTCATGGCTTAAAGTCTAAATGTTTACCCTTTCATATTCATCTGTCGATAGCTCAGACGGTAGCCACGCTAGAGAAATAAATAACTAAGGCTGGAGCACTAAACGTTCGTGTCATATTTTTTAAATAACTTTTGAAATCATTAATATATATTGAATAATAATCAATAGAGAATGAACTCTGTGATAATGAATAAGAAATCTGCATGGATTAAAATATAATATTTATTAATACATTTTATGACCGGGCAAAGCCGGGCGGCCTGCTAGTATATTGTATTACTATATATTAATTGCTCACTAGGCGTTTTTACAGGAGTTATTATCAATGATTGCTTATTGATGATGATCAGTGGTGCTCCCCTCCCTGGAATCTGAGTAACAGCATTTTAGATTCCAGCACTAAAATAAAAAAAAAAAAACGAACAGTTAACCTGGGAAGGGTAAGTTGAATAAAACATTACAGCTGCTGTTATTTTTGCACATGCGCAAAACTAAACATTCAAAGCTCAAAGTCGTTTAATTTTTAATGCTTCATATTCATCAGTTCGTAGCTCAGAGAGATAAATAACAACTAAAGTTGGAGTGCTAAATGCTCTGGTTTCGATTCCATTGGATGGTACCCAAATTATATTTTTCATAACTTTTGAAATCATTAATATATATTGAATAATAATCAATAGAGAAATGGCTTTATAATAATAAATAAAAAAAAAAATCTGCATGAATTAAAATATAATATTTATTAATATGTTTTATGACCGGGCAATGCCGCGCGGCCTGCTTGTTATATATATATATATATATATATATATATATATATATATATATATATATATATATATATATATAATCTGCCAATAAATATTTAGTTGCTAAGAAAGAGAAAGAAGTGGAGTCGCAGGTTGCCTTACATTTTTTTTTTAGATTAAAAATATATTGTTCCATTCAATTTATTGATTACCGACCGAATTTTGTGTTTATTATTGATAACACACGGAGAATGCGTTTTATTTCAAACACTATCAGGGGAACCCGATGTTGCCCAGGATTGAATGAGGATCCACCAATGTTCCACCCTTCCATACTTTTATTGCCATCGAAATCAGTGAAATCGTCCATTTTTTTTCAATCAAATCTACTGATTGCCTACTCTAGTCGGGGATCTAATATCGTGCAACAACAAGAAGAAGCTTCACATGCCTCTCCATAGCAGCTTAATTCAAAATACGTTGTCGTCTACATTGCACTGTAGAGAACCTACTGTTGATTTCATGAAATTATTCATATTTAATGGTTTGACTTAAAGTTAAAAACACAAAAGTCAAGTATCATGGTTCAGTTGTGCACTAAACACAAACATTAATTTCGAACGCGTCCCTGTCTTATCAAAGAACCTACTTTTGATTATATACACTGTATCTTTCTGCTTGTGCAGTGATAAAACTTCTCAAAAGCACGTGATGTTAGGCTATATAAGGGTGTTAACTTTCGTCAAAATCGGACTGTTCCTTCTTTAATCAGAATTTTTCGATGTTTCAGTATGGATTTTCTATACTTACTCGAGACATTGCGATACAAACCCTACCTGAGAACACTCCCAGACACAAAGTACATTTTTGTGAAATTAAAAAAAAAAAAAAATCGGCCCAACCGTTACGAAGTCTATAGGAAACGAACTCAGACACACACAAAGTTCCATTTTATATATCAAGAAATTTCGCACGAGATTCAAATATGTTTTTGATGAAAAACTTTAAATGATTTCCAGCGTCTGAAGTAGGTGATTAAAGAAAGACACCGTGTCTTTTGCGGATTTAAATAACTGACTGAAAAAGAAAACTGTTTTACATCAATAACCCAACACAATAGATCAAAACATAGAGCGGGAATCTGTTTTTTACCTTTGCCGACAAGTATTTGTCTTTGTTTGAAATGTTCCCACAATATGGACATTTATGATATCTTATTGCAGCAGCAACAGCAGTAGCAGCAGCAGCAGCAGCAGCAGCAGGGAGGTGACAGTGACTTGGTTGGTTGGTTGTTTTTGTTTTACGGCATATCAACCCTTTTCAGGTTATTTAATGCCGAATCCAAAGATTCGGAAGAAATTTTTTTTTAATAGAATATGTTTGTTGTTTTCAAGTCGGTTTCTATTTACAATATACATCTGGTGCCGGAAGTAACAATATAACACTGGTGTTACAATATAACACATGACATATTGCCATTTGGAGGTGACAGGCCACAATTTAAGATTGTTGCAATATTTTTGCCTTATAATGGGGTATGATCCCGCACAGCCGGGAGATTCTATTTATAAACGATGCTGCTAGGAACTGATGAATCGAATTAATTCACGTTCTGCTACCAACCAATCAGGGACCTCAGAATTGCATGTTTTTCTTCGTATCAACACGTGAAAAATCTTTTGTTTTGTCTACTGAGAACTAGTTACCTCCAGGACTTGTGTAGAACAACTAACCATCGGGAACTGTGCTGAAACTAAACATGGCTTGCAACTCTAGAGGGATCGTATCTAACAGGTGGCTGTGGAGAGTTGGGCAGCAAAATGTCTGTTAACATTACATTTAAACTTCTGCAAGTTATAATCAGGGGAGCAGGAAATTTCAAAATCTAGAAATTGGAGGGAAGACACTATTAGAGTAGGTTTTCTGACTTTCAACAATGAAGGGGCAGAATTTTTCTGCCTGTTATATTAGTCGGGAGTACGTATGTTGAGGGAGTATAAGCGTTATGAGTTTATCAGATCACATTTTATTAAATTATTTGTAAAACAGTCACAAGGATGCCACATTCTGGCGATGGAACAGAAGTTGAAGCTTGACCTATTAGATTTGAGATGTATTTTTAGGGCCCTATCTAAATTGTGCAGTTGAATGCTTCTGTTTGTGCCAAGTGCACAAATTCTGTTGAAACCAATTTCAAACGAAGCAGCCATTAGAGTCGAAGTAATCCAGCAAGTGAGAATTGAGGTAAATTGCTAGGAGGCAATTTATTATGCAGACGACATTTTGAACTTAAATTGATTGTAAATGTCAATTTTGAAAAGGGAAATGTCAATGGACAATCTGTTTCTCCGACCTTGTCAAAAAGCAGTACAACTTCTGGCGCCATTTTATTGGAATTGTTTTCGAGGCAGAAACAATGACAGAATTTTGTATAAACTTATGCTGTAAAACAATTATTAGAACACTAGCAGGAAGACCCAGCATTGTCCGGGATGCAATAAGGAATTCTATGTCTTTTTGGCACTGTTAAATAATCATAATATTTCTGTATTTGCTGACCCGCGGTTTCCACAAAGTTTATGACAATTCTCTCTGAAAACTAAAAATTCTAATCTCGTAATGAAAAGTAAGAAATCAAACGATTCATAAAGGGTGGTAGGGGACTTGGATGACTTTGTGCACCTCGTTTTCGTTTTTATATCTAGACTAGCATGACTACTCGATGTTGCCTGGGGCAAAAGTGTAACATTTCTATTAAAGCTTCTATATTTAAAAAATATTTTTCTCTTTCTTCCTCCCTCTCTTACCCCTTTTCTTCTCCGTCCATCGAATGCCTCTCTTTTGCCACACACACACACACACACACACACACACACACACACACACACACACACACACACACACACACACAACTTGCTTTTACAGATTCCTTGAGACATGACTCAACATAAGAGAATAAACTCCTTGATTAAAATAGTCAGAGTTACTTCCCTTCTAGAAAACCCGACTCACCTGGTGAAATCTGCGACAGCTTAGTGTCAAAGAATGAATTTTTTCCCCCTAAATTTGAGATATTATTCATCTGGGGCAACGCCGATCAAGAAAATAAACACTTTTGTGGGATTTGTTTTGTCGTTTTTTAGTTTTAGTCGGACATACAACATACACACAGACAACTACCTAGCGTTGCCAGGAGCGCAAAAAAACAAAAAAACAAACAAACAAAAACAAAAAAACAACTAAATAGATGTTAAATATTGTTAGTTTCTCACCCCCCTCACCTAGAAGAGAAATTCATTTTTTTATATGAGAAGTGAAGAAATAAAACTTAGGTCTTCAGAGCGCTACTGAAAATGCTAAATAAAATTAAGAATGCTTTCAGAGAGCACCACTAAAACTAAGTTTCTCCCACCCCTAGAGAAATAATTTTACCGAAATAGAAACCATTGCATTATTAAACATCCATTTTTTTATTTGAACAGTTTGTTTACTTGCGATTCAGATAACATTGGCCTCACATCAATGAGGGGGTATACTCATAAAATGTTGTCAAGAGGTTGGCCCCGAAATAATACGTATCCTCTCCTGATGACCCGACATTATTTGCAAATCGAAGTATAATTATTAATACCTATGACTATTAAAAACAGCCTATGACTAATTTACGAATGGAATAACTACAAAAAGGTGACAGAACGATTCATATTTCTATCTTGAACACTCGACACTAATTTAAAGCTGAAGGGATATATTTCACATTCGAAAACAGTCGTTTGAATAGAACCTAATGAACAGATGAATCGTCGAGCATTTTGTTTCTTCCTTTCTATTTTAAATTCAGAATAGATTCCTCCAAATAAACATACAGATCTTGATTATCATTCGGGGTTTTACTTGAGTGGATATCGGGGGCAGCAGATAAAATCTACATTTCCGTTAGAGGAAAAGTGTGATTTAATGTAATTTTTTTTTTTTTTTTGTCATTTTAGTTTCAGCTGTTTTTAGTCTGTTTTAATGTTGCGTTCTGTGCTTCCGTTTGGTTTAATGAAAGCACCAAAAATGGAAGCAAAATGTGAAAAAAAAAAAAAAAAAAGCAAAGATGGGAGCAAAATCAATTGAGGCTGATAACGCGGAGATGATGCGTTGCGAATCTTCTATTCCGGTCGTCTACTTAGTTAATAGCTGCAACCTTATCATATACGTTGCGAGAAAGAAAATGTGCCAATTCTTTGTAAGCGGTGAACATCATAGATAGTATTTTAACGTAACCTTTCAAACAACATTAGCAGAACACCCGTCCCAGAACGGGTATAAACCCCGTATGTATAGGATATTGTTTTTTTAGAAGCGGCGAACTTGAAATAAAATAAATCACAAAACAATATTTTTATTATAAAAATGTGTTTTATTCCGAAGATTAATTTTATAGCGTTTATAATTTAAATGCAATTTTGAGCAATGTGAGCCTTGTGGCTCGTGTTTATATTTATTTATTTTTTATTTTTTTTTTTTTATTACATTTTCACCCCAAACAAGGCGCATTACCACTTTTGTGTAGGGGGCCACTATCAGGGGCAGTAACTACTGGGGCACTATGTTTGGATTTGGGCAGCAAGATGTCTGTTCACGTTGCACTTGAACTTCTGCATGTCAGTACAGTTAGGGAAGCAGGAACTTGGAATGAAATTCCAGAGTCTAGCGGTTCTGTGGAAGAAACTACTGGAGTAGAAAGATCTTTTACATCTAGGGATCTCTACTGTGTGGGGGTAGGATTTAGCTGCCTGTCGGATTTGTCGAGGGTGTCTACGTCGTGGGGGCACAAGTGTCTGCAGTTCGTCAGAGCATTCACTATTAAAATACTTGTAGAACAGGCAGAGGGATGCAACGTTTCGTCGATGGGACAGAGGCTGAAGCTTAGATGCCAGTTCAGGGCCTATCAGATTGGCGACTCTTTTTTTAACCTTGTCTAGGAGCGAGAGACTAGTAGCAGATGCAGCAGCCCAAATGTAACAACAATACTCCATACATGGGCGAATGGTGGCCTTACAGAGGTACAGGATACTTTCAGGTGTCAGTAGTTTTCTAGCACGGTAGAGAGAGCCTACCTTTTTTGCAGCGGCCCTGTCACTGTTTTCAATATAATTGTTCCAACTCATGTTTCCTGTGAACGTTAGACCAAGCAGTTTGAAAGATGTACTCTCAGACAGGGAGTCACTGGCCATTGGTATTGGTGGTAAAGAAGGCTTCTTGTAATTATTGAAGGAAACCAGTTTAGTCTTAGCAGCATTGAATGTGACAATCCATTTATGTCCCCATTCTACTACAGATTGGAGGTCATTCTCTAGGGATTTTGCCATTTCTTTAGATATATGTTCATTTGTTTTCCTGTCATGCCTGTTAGCATAATGTAGCATAATCTAGACGTCCAATATTCACAACTCTTTCACATTATCAAATTTACATATGTTAAGGCCTAAAATTGCTCCGTTTGTTCACTTTCACCAGGATTTGACGTCCCCTGGGGACTTTTGAGGGCTAAATGGGGGTGGGGGCAAATGATGGAATTTCGTATTTTGCATGGTGCAGAACTCAAATTTACATATGTTAAGGCCTAAAACTGCACCGTTTGGATGGTTTACAATAAGTAAAATCTTTGTTTGGATGGATCAATGACACGTATAGAAATATGTTACCAAGTTGAAATGCTAAATGTTCATTTTAACTTGCTGACATATTTTTATTATTTTTTGTGCATGCGCAGATTCATTTATAACTTGAATCTTTTTTTATCTATCTGTTGATAGCTCAAACGGTAGGGAAACACAGCTGGAGTGCTAAATGTTTTGGTTTCGATTCTAGCTGATAGCACACAAGTCATTTTTTATTTAATTTTTTAAATTAATAGTATATGTGACAAAAATCTATATTCCAGATTTCAAGATGTTGACCATCTTACCTTTTATTTCTTTAAATGTTGACAAGTTCTTTTTCTTTTGATGAGTTAAGGGCGAAATAAATTAAAAACATTAACATAATTACATGAATGATTCTGTGCTACGAAACGGGTGCTGTTAAGAATTATGCATCTCAATGTACTTAAGGAAATAAAAGGTAAGATGGTCAACATCTTGAAATCTGGATCATACATTATTGTCATTTATTTATATATGATCTGTAGTTACATTGAGCTTCATAAAATTAAAGGATTGGTATAAATAAAAGGTGAAATATAATTAAACATATATATATATATATTACAAAGAGCGAATGAACCCTTTTCGGGGTGAACGCCCACTAGCATCGTGTGTGTTTGTGGGTATGTATGTGTGTGTTGGGGTAGAGAAGGCTCCCGTAAGCCGTGGTGAAGGCAACCTTTCTAGGAGAAGCAAATCTCTGATTTAAAAAAACCATAAAGCGGGAGACCAATATCTGCATTAAGCTGGTCTGCAGTTTAACTTGTTGCTGGCTATCTTGCTCTTGCTTGTTGCTGGATCTCAACATTTTGAACCGAGAGAGAGAGAGAGACTTATTAGCTGTCGTATAAAGCTAAGACACTGTAACATCATCTGTGTATAGATACTCCCTCAGGCATTTGTCTATTAAAATGGTCCTGTGGCGATGGAAGTCATTTTTGGGCTCATGGACTTTAAATGTCTGAGGGAGTGGCACTCGTCTGACAAGACGTTTCAATCACCACACACACACACACACACACACACACACACACACACACACACACACACACGAGATGCCTTCAATAAGTTTCCAGACTTTCTTTGTGTGGAAACTTTTATTGCTAGTATACAAATGAAACAGCAGTTCCCTTCAAAGTAATCTCCTTTGGTTGCAATGCACTTTTTGCATGGTTCCAACAACTTCCGGAAGGCACCATCGAACTCCGCTTGTGTGAACGTTTGTGTTATTCATCGTCACAACCGCTTTCCCTTCCTCAATATTCTCATGACAGTCTCTAAGGTTTTCCTTGAGCTTAGGGAATAGCCAAAAGTCACAGAGACCAAGGTCTGAAGTATAGGGAGGGTGAGGAACTGTTTTAATGCCCATCTTAGTCAAATAGCCTGTGGCAAGGATGGAAGTTGTGACCTGCACCCTTGGGACAAACTTCACGCAAATTTTCCGTATCTTCAGTTTTTGCAAATAATAGTATGAACAGTTCCCACACTGACATCAAACTGTGCACTTATTGTCTCTATAGACACACGACAGTCCTTATCCATGATTTTTTTTATTTGGCTAATCAACACTGGTGTTCTATCTTCTGTACTCCTCCCACCTTGATTCATGCAAGATGGTCCAAAAGCACTCTGAAGCATTCCATACGTTTCACTGGCATTTTTTCTAAGATTAAAACATAATTTTATTGCATATCGTTCTTCTTAAATGTCCTCACATCCAGATTGCATTTTTGAAATTCACCAGTTGTGACAAACAGGCTTTAGTAGAGTGTATTCCAATTCCCGCTGTAGTTGTTCATGTGAAACTGAAATCATAAAAATTGGTCAGTCATCTCATAAGATGTATAGCAATCATATACTGAATTATCAAGAGTCAAAGATAATTTTAAATGCCTGTACAAAAACGTCTGGAAATGTATTGAAGGCATCTCATATATATATATTATATAAAGCTGTGTGTGTGTGTGTGTGTGTGTGTGTCTGGTCACGAATAGGCTCCTATATGGTTGACTGTTTAAAAAAACTGATTACATATAATGATAGAAGATGTATCGAGACACAGGAATGGGTATGTTTGATCTGGCAGAACAGTGGTTCATTAAAATTGTGGGGTCTGCGTTTGCGCCTGGTCCACAAAGTATGGAAATAAAAAATTTTTAAATTTAAAAAAAAAAACGTTTACAAGTGTTTTTGATATAGATGTACATAAGAATACTTTGATAAGTATGTTTTAACTTAAATAGGGATGATATAACAAAATTGTGGGGTCTGCGTTCGCGCCTGGCCTCCATAGAATGGAAATAGACAGAAACTTTAATAAAGACTTTTCATATCTATCTGCGTAAGTATACTTTGATAATTATGTTTCAGTTTGAAGAAATATGGTATAATAAAATTATGGGGTGTTCATTCGCGCCTGACCTCCATAGAATGGAAATATGTCTTAATTTTGTTAAAAGTTTAACAAGGTTTTTTTAATATAGATCCACAGAATATTATGATAAGCGTTTCAGTGTGAACAGGTATGGTATAATAAATTATGGGGTTTATCTATTTTATTTTTACTTTCATCATATTTTGCTTTGGTTTTGATACCCTCAAATTCGAAGCTATCTCTTTACAACCCTTCCTTTTCATAACCTATCATACTTTCATAAATCAAAGTCCATTTTCTGTAAGCTGAACCCTGTCAACGATGGGTATTTTTGCTAGTATATATATATATATATATATATATATATATATATATAAAAGTGAACATGTGTGTGTGTGCGTGCGTGTACATTTCCCTACGCAATAACCGTCAATTTTTAGTCTACAGACTCAAAATTTGATATACAGGGTACTGAGATTTGGGAAAATCGATGTGATCGGTTTTTGGCCAGAAATTTGGCGATTAAAGGGTCAAAGTTCAACGATTTGACCTTTGAGAACTCTACCAAACTCCTCCGACAATTTTGGGTCTACGCACTTGAAATTTTAGATATAGGTTCCTTGAACATGGATCTAACTTAATAATTTGATTTGAGCCCAAAATAATAAATTTTAAGGGGTTACAATAGGGGTTAAAGTTAAAAAAAATTGACCTCTGCTGTCTCTTCCAAATTACTCAGACAATTTCTGGTCTAAATATTTGAAATTTTACATAAAGGGTATTCAGAGATAGGGCAAGCTTTTTCATGTTTAGGTCGAAAATTCTTAGTTACCAATATGCAAATGTATGTATGTATGTCTGTTTGCATGTCTACCTTAAACTTTCAATAGAGGCGACGGATTTTCCCAAGATCAGTATCGCTTTAAAGTTCGATCTTTCATACGACAAATATCGAAAAATTGGCTGAAAACATTAGTATCTTCCCCTTCAACTAGGTACTTTTCTACGGGGGGGGGGGCACTTTTTTCGCCGATATTTTTTTAAAGTTATCCTCTCCTTTAGATTGTCTAGCCTTAATTTAAAAAAATTTCGCTTCCGGTTTGGCGATGGGCGTAACAGCATAAACGTTTTAATGTTTTACCCCATTCTTTTCCGGGTTTGAGCCTGCCTTCCTACTACCACTTTTTTTTTTGCTCAACATACACATCCAAACACCCGGGCAACGCCAGGCTGAAATGCTAGTATATATATATATATATTCAATACAGAGTTGGCTTTGTAATAGTAAAGTCCGCCTCCCTCCCCCCTCCCGCTAGTTATATACTAATATAGAAAGAAAATGCCAATTCGTTCTGCGAGGAATATGTATGAATAGTGTGTGTGTGTGTGTGTGTGTGTGTGTGTGTGTGTGTGTGTGTGTGTACAGCTGGACAGGAATATAGACTGGTCGGAGAAGAAAGAGGGAGTTGGGGAGAGACAGATAGAGAGAAGTAGAGAGATTGGAGTTTAAATAAAAAATATTTCACACTTTTACTCCGGGCAATGCCGGGTTACCCTGCAAGTTTTAATAATCAAAACAAAATACCATATGGCTATTGTTCACGGTTTTTTTTTTTTTTGTTTTGTTTTGTTTTTCAGATAAGAAATCGTCTAAATTGCGTAGTCTCTTCTTGTCACTCAAGCCTGCAGACTTCAATAAAAAAAAAAAAAGAAGAGTTTCTTAGACCACGAAAACTTTGACACCATCTCATTCTATAATATAACGACATAACGAGCTGGTTTTTTTTTTGGCTCGCTATCGTTTCACTATTTGAAATACTTGGAACCAATAGTAAACATTTTATTTATAAGTTTCTTAGGTTATAGTCAGCTATCGTAATTCCTCATTTTTTGCGGAGCGCTACCAGAAGCGGTGACAAGGAAAAATCAGTTCCTTTGCTTTTAATTTTTTTTTAAATGGAGGTCACCACTTATCAAGGCTTGGAAGCCACTCGGGGATAAGGGTTATTGCGTGTACAGTAATCAATGGGATAGTACCGTAGTAATTGTTAGTATTGGAGATTTGATAAAGTGTCTTACTTAAGGGGACGGTTCATCAGGAATTTGTTTGTTTATGTTGGACTTGAAGACATCCAAGTTGTAGTCAGGTGGGAAACAGGCAAGCGGCAGAGAGTTCCACAGGCATGCACTTCTAAGAAAGAAGCTTTGTTCATGGAATCTTCGTTTTGATTTAGGCACAGATAAAGAGTAGGGAAAATTGATGACAGTGGTTTCAGCTAGACGGGTCTTTAACGTGAAAGGTTGGCGAGGGGGACCAGAGATTGGAGCTCAGATGAGCACTTGCATTGGAAATAACGATAAAATAAAGACAGGCTCGCAATGTCTCTCCTGTGGGAGAGAGGTTGCAGGGAAGAGAAAAGGGCATCCCCACTATTTTGTACTCAAGGCAGGATAGGCTGTTTTTAGCAGCACCTGCCCAGATATGGCAGCAGTACTCTATCCTTGGACGTACTTGGCTTTTATACAGATAGAGAATTGCATCAGTAAGTGAGATATCTTCTGGAGCGGTAGAAGAATCCCACCATTTTCCCAGTGACCTTGGCAACAAGGAGCCTCCCCTAAACGAGAGCCATCCATTTCAATTGATGCCAGATGGGGATCAGAGCGTCGATGATGTAAAGATGGGAGCTTGGTTTTCGATGCATTAAAAGTAATCAGCCACCTATTCCCCCACTGTACCACGCGCTCAAGATCAGTGGAGAGAGAATTAGAGAGAACTTTGTCATTTACGGCCTTTGATTTGTTGCCATCAATGGAAGTGCAAATTCCTGGGTTTCTGTGCCACGCATGCCACAAAGTTGTCTAGGAATTTTTTCCCTTTGAAACGATGAACAGGTCCAAAACCTGGACCTCAAACATCTATATGTCAAAGTCAAAAGTCAGTCATTAAGTATCCAATACTGTTTAAGCATTGTCTTAAGGAGAAGTGCTTTCCAACACCCTGGAAAACCTCATCAGTATGATCTGTATTTAAGAATTCAGGTGATAAGTCATCTCCTTCTCAGTACAGACCAATAAGTCCCCTGTGTATCATAAGTAAACTGCTGGAATTCATATTAAATAGAGAAGTAGTCAACCACTTCAGCAGAAATAACCTTCTTAGTGACATGCAATATGGTTTCCGTTCTGCTAGATCTACAGCAGATGTGCTAACGGTTATATCTCATAGGATTAGTGAATCTCTTGACAAAGGCTTCCTTTCTAGGGAAATTGCTCTTGACATATCAAAGGCCTTCGATAAGGTATGGCATGATCTTCCATGTGTTGACAACCCTCTGTGAGAAGGTCCCTTTGAGTAATGGATACTTTTTTTTTTAATGATGTTTGTAATTTCCTTATTTTGATTTCAATAATTTCATCTGTTATTTTGATTCCAATCATGTTATTTTTATAATTTCATAAGCATATATTTATTATATAAATTCAAATAAAAACTTTCATTTTTAAAATAAAAAAGAACTTATTTTTATAATTTCATAAATATATATTTATTATATGAATTCAAATAAAAACTTTCATTTTTAAAATAAAAAAAAACAACTTATTTTTATAATTTAAGAAATATATATTTATTATATAAATTCAAATAAAAACTTTCATTTTTAAAATAAAAAAAACTTATTTTTATAATTTCAGAAACATGCAGATTTAAAATGAAATAAAAACTTTTACAAAAATTGTTATTAAAAGTGCAAATAAAGACTAATTGTGTTATTTTTATAATTTTATAATTTTGTTAATTTTTAGTGTATAGTTTTCAATAATGTATTTTTTATTATATGTTATTTCAATACATCGCTTCACAAGAATCGAAGAACAATAAAAGTGGAATTGCCTTGTCACCGCTTCCGGTAGCACTCCGCAGAAAACTAAAAAGTAAGTTTTTTATAAACACAATACTTTCGCATTTATTCATATAATAAATAGATAAACGTAACATTTTAGTAATTTTATTACAAACACATTTATCTTTTGAATAAGGCCGTGATTTAATTAATTTGAATACATCCGGGTTCCTACAATAGGTTGGTGTAAACGATAAATAAATCGGTTAATAGTTAAAAACACCCCTCCTTCCCATTTTAGGAATGGCTTTCTAAATAATAACGTTAGGAATTTACCATGTAGATTTTCTGCATAGAAATTAGTGTACGATGACCGTTTTCGATTGTAATTATGTTGTTGTTTTTTTTTTGCTTAATTTTAACCGTTAGCTAAACATTGGTCATCGTTTTCTGTAACCCCCCCCCCCAAAAAAAAACGCATACTTTTCTTTCAGCTTAATCCTAAAAATTAGCTAGGATTTTTGCAAAATCAGAAAAAATATTTGTTTATTAAATTGTTAGATAAAAGAACAGAATAATTAAAAAGCACCCCCCTTTTCCCTCATATTAAGAATGGTTTTCTAAATAATAACCTTATTATTTCAGCATGGTCCGTCAAATGCACAAGTACCATTTTTTTTTATTGAAATTGCTATACGATTACTGTTTTCAATTATAATTGTATATTTTTCCCTTAGCTTTTAACTATTCGCAAACATTTTAGATATTGGCCATCATTTTCAGTAAAAAAAAAAAAAAAAATTTTCTTTCGGTACCGCCTCAAGAATAGGCCAATATTTTGGAGGAAAAAAAAAGGTTTTGTTTGGGACCTTCCGGCGGTTTACGAAACCTACTCGGAAAATACCGATGATAATGTGGTCCTTATTATGCATAAGCACCCAACTATAATATATGTAAGGCTATATGTCTGTCTGTCTCCATATTTTCAAACTCTATCTCTTCCAAAACTAAAAGTCGCAGAGCGGCCCCAGGGGCCTCAAATGATTGGATTTTTTATGGGTCGTTCTTTTATGGTCTTTAGCCGGTTAACATTGTTTTTAAGGGGTCAAAAAATGGGTAAAAATTGAAAAAAAAAAAATAGTTATACATTTTTGTACATTTATCTTAGTTTATTTTTAATTTTTAATCAGTTCATATGCGTATCACGTTGGTACAGTGGTAACGTCACCAGCTTTGAATGCTATAGTTTTGCTTTCGGTTTTGATTCTAGCTGATGGCACCCAAATACTTTTCTTTTTTTTTTTACTTTTGAAATCACGATTTAAATTTTTTTTTTTACTTTTGAAATATACGAAATCTGGACAAATTAAAATATCATATTTAAGCGTATTTGACGACCGGGCAAAGCCCCCTCCCCCCGCTAGTATTTTGTATTTTGTCCATAAATAATAGTTAACAACTGCATACATTTGTGTTTCTGATGTAATGAATATGAATACATCCGGGTTCCTTCACACAAAAATATGATTGGCTGATATAAGTCATAAATACAGACAGGTATAGATAGCAACCTGGGAGACACACTGAAATATACACCGAAAGCTTAAAGCTTAAGCATATTGTTATCTAGGACAATGAACAGCCGTTTATTAAGACGAGTTATTAAATTGCATTTCTCAATTACGATAGCTAAGGCCACTTAGCTACTTCTAACAAATATATTCCTTTCCAGGAGAGATCAGACCGTTTGAAATCAAAAGAAGGAATCAATTCGCTTGAACGATTATGTATGTATATGTGTGTGTAAGGTATTTTTTTTTGAACTTACAATTTAGTAACGGATGGCAATTTGTTGAAAATCAAGTCAAAGCCTTTAAAGGCTGTAAAGCAACATGTAAATACAAATCTGAAACATTTTGCCTACAGGATCAAAACAATCCCACAGAAGAGACGTTGCGAGCCTATCCTTGTTTTATCGTTATTTCCATGGCAGGTGCTCGTCTGAACTCCAATTTCTGGTCCCCCGCTCGCCAATCTTTCACGAAAAACACCCGTCTAGCTGAATCCACTGTGAAAAATTTCCCCCACTCTTTATCTGTGCCTAAATCAAAACGTGGATTCCATGAACAAAGCTTCTTTCTTAGAACTGCACGCCTGTGGAACTCTGTTCCGTCTGCCTGCTTCCCACCTGACTACAACTTGGATGTGTTCAAGTCCAACGTTAACAAATTCCTAATGAACCGCCCTCTTAAGTAAACACTTCATCAAATCTCCACACTAACGTAATGTACTTGCAATAACTCTTATCCCTGAGTGGCTTCCGGTCCTTGATAATTGGTGGTCACTGTGTAAAAGAAGAAACAAAAAAAATCATTGAATTAAAAAAATATGACGTCACTAACGAGAGAGAGAGAGAGAGAGAGAGAGAGAGAGAGAGAGAGAGAGAGAGAGAGATTCAGTTAGCTAACCAGTCAATCACTCTCCCCCTTCCTTGTCTTTTCGCTTATCCTGCTGAATAATCAACAAGTCCTGAGAATACAGCGAAGGACAACCAAACGTCAAACAAAAATAATTGAAATTTCGAAAGTCCATTTGGATAAAAGAAGAGGGAATGAAGCTGACGACAGTCGAATGTCAAACAAAAATAATAATCAAAATTTCGAAATGCCAATTTTAATAAATCAGTGGCGAGTGCAGCTCTGCACTGGATAAATGTCCGGAATCGATTGTCAAAAGAGAGACATTTTACATATCGAAAGTCACAGGTGTTTACATAACTGCGGCCTGAATTGAGTTGAGTTTTTGTTTTGGCGAGCAGAGGCCGAGAGTCAGTCGCCGAATTTTTGTGTGTGCGGTTTTCTCCCACCAACTCATTATCCATCTCCACTCATCATCGCTCACTACCAAAACCAACAATAAAACTGTCATTATCTATAATATAACATCTGCTAGTGTGTGTATGTTTTTTATATTTCGCTAAAACTTTCAACACACGCGACCAAAACTAAAAAAAATTGGTATCGTTTGAAAGCTTAGTCTCTCGGCCGACAAATATCCAAAAATTGGCCCAAAACATTTATTCTTTCACCGTCAACTGGGCTGTTTTTTACAAGGAAGGGGTCACTTTTTTTGTCGATATTTTTGTAAAGTCATCATCAGCTTTGCAATGACTAGCGTTATTTCAAAACGAACTCACACACAAACAAATAAGCCGTTTTCATGGTCATGTAGATATGATTAATGCATATATATATATATATATATATATATATATATATATATATAATTTGATAATGAAAATCACAGATCCCAGTGCTTGGGATTTTTTCCCAAGATCTTGGGATTTCAGCTTTTACCTTGGAATTAAAAATCGGAATCTTCGAGTAACATCGTGTATAAGTTAATATAAATAACAGTTGGGATGGTAAAGATGGTTTGAGTATCGTTTGTTTCGTTTCAAAACAATTCTTTACTTATGTGTCCCGCATGAACGGTGCTTAACTGGTTGCATTCGGTGTTTCCGCCACGCCCCACCGTCAACTTTTTTCTGTCGTTCCCAAAACGAAACAAGTAACAACACGTTTGCTTCTAGTTATGTTTCTGTCAACTAGTGGAAAAACTTTGCTTCAGCGGTGTCCAGTATTGTTTAATTGTGCTTGAGATGTGGTTGTGCCGCTGTGCTGTGTGATATCAATTTCCTTTCACTGTTTTGCATTGCCGTGTCAATTTAATGTTATATATATATATATATATATATATATATATATATATATATATATATATATATATATATATATATATACATAACATTAAATTGACACGGCAATGCAAAACATGAGCCCAAATGAGGGCGAAACTCGAGTCTTGGACTTCCGGTTCTTTGACTGTCATGGCTCTTGTGGGTTGCGACGTTGTTTGGCTGTGGAATTTATTATACAATCTCTCACATTCTGAAAATCTTATCATAAGTTGCTCGCTTGGTTAGCATTGCTGGATGGCATCGTCCTGCCGAGTTAAAACTCCTACTTGTGAGACATCAGCTTGGGGTTATTAGCTGGTTGGATGACCGCGTCCCTTGTTGAGACGAAGTAGGTTCATTTCACAGTCGGATTTCGGTGCGGTTTGCTTGATCTGTGTTGGTTAATTGAAATTCTTGTGTGCAGGGCGTTTGCTCAGTTGGTAGAGTGCTTGCCTTGCATGTAAGAGGCTCGGGTTTCGAATCCTGAGTTCGGATGTGTCTAACTGATGAGCCCAAATGAGGGCGAAACTCGAGTCTTGGACTTCCGGTTCTTTGACTGTCATGGCTCTTGTGGGTTGCGACGTTGTTTGGCTGTGGAATTTATTATATATATATATATATATATATATATATATATATATATATATATATATATAATGTCATTGAACATGGGCTTTTACTATTTTCCTTCAATAACTACAAGAAACCTTCTCTGCCACCAATAGCAAATGGCCAGTGACTCCCTGTCTGAGAGAACATCTTTCAAACTTCTTGACCTAACGTTCACAGGAAACACGAGCTGGAACAATTATATTGAAAACATTGCCAGGGCCGTTGCAAAAAATGTAGGCTCTCTCTACCGTACTAGAAAACTACTGACACCTGAAAGTATCCTGTATCTCTATAAGGCCACCATTCGCCCATGTATGGAGTATTGTTGTCACATCTGGGCTGGTGCGTCTACTACTAGTCTCTCGCTCCTAGACAAGGTTCAAAAAAGAGTCGCCAATCTGATAGGCCCTGAACTGGCGTCTAAGCTTCAGCCTCTGTCCCATCGATGAAACGTTGCATCCCTCTGCTTGTTCTACAAGTATTTTAATGGTGAATGCTCTGACGAACTGCAGACACTTGTGCCCCCACGACGCAGACACCCTCGACAAACCCGACAGGCAGCTAAATCCCACCCCCACACAGTAGAGATCCCTAGATGTAAAAGATCTTTCTACTCCAGTAGTTTCTTCCCCAGAACCGCTAGACTCTGGAATTCCATTCCAGGATCCTGCTTCCCTAACTGTACTGACATGCAGAAGTTCAAGTGCAACGTGAACCGACATCTTGCTGCCCAAATACCTACATAGTGCCCCAGTAGTTGCTGACCCTGATAGTAGCCCCCTACACCAAAGTGGCAATGTGCCTTGTTTGGGGTGAAAATGTAAAAAAAATAAAAAATAAAAATATCTTTACCTAGCTAAAATCAGTTTTACAATGGGCATTTTTTAAAGAGTTTCAGAAATGGCCATTAAAAAATTAAAATTTCTTTCATCGGCAATCTTTCAATGCTCATTACTGAAAAATGTATTTTGAGCTTTCATTTTTTTTCTCAATAAAACGAGTAAAGATGAACGTTTTTAAAAATAAAAAGTTTTGAAGAAAAATATACTTCAATTTTTTGAACGAAGAAGCACAATTAACTATAAGTATCTTTTATGTATGTAAATTAATTTAGTATTTTGATTATTTTTTATTCATTTATTAATCTTGTGGCATTGTCTACTTTTGGGTGATTTTTCATGGTCAATTCTTGGGAAATCTAAACAATATCATTGGGATCCCTGATGAAAATACTAAGTATCTTTATATTAATATGCTAATTTGCTTCGACCGTTATCATACTGACGTTCCTTAAAAGTAAAGTAGAATACTCAAAAACGGTTAATAAAACAAACGAAAGATTGATAAATATTTCGGAGAATATGGAAAAAAGAGATCCATTGAGAAGTATAAAAGCTAATTAAAATTGACAATGAAGAGGAATAGGAACATTGTTGAGGGTTTTCATTAGGTTTGTTCACTTAGCTTCAAAAAATGGAACACGTTTCTAAGCACTCTTAAACGGAAAATGTTATTATCGTTCAACCGTGACGATGGGAGGCTCTCCTATCGGTTGCTTTAGTCACGTGATGACCTATAATAAATTCAAATCTTTACATTAGAATAAAATTGCTACCGAAACAAGTAGCAGAAAATCGCCATGAAAGAAGTGGGCAACAAAAGGGAGTTTCTGCTCTGGTAGGAAATTTTATTCTACAGGTGATTACTAGGGCTGTGACAACAGAATATTTTTTTCATTCTTTTGACTCTCAAGTATATATCCGACACAGTTAATAAACCGAGAACCACATCAGTCTATATAAGAACATAATACATTAACGAATATATACTCAAGAGTCAAATCAATGAAAAGAATATGCTGTTGTCACAGCCCTAGTGATCACATGACTAAAGCTTGGTGCTCCTTTTGGGTTGTGGTTCAATCATTTAGCTGAGAGAGAGAGAGAGACAGACAGAGAGAGACAGACAGACAGACAGAGAGAGAGAGACAGGCAAAAAGAGACAGACAGAGAGAGATACAGAGAGAGAGAGAGAGAGAGAGAGAGAGAGAGAGAGAGAGAGAAATACAGACAGAGAGACAGAGAGACAGAGAGACAGAGACAGAGACATTCCTAAGCACTGTTAAATACTAAATTTTATTATCGTCCAATCATAGATCACGTGATGATGGGATGGTCTTCTATCGTCTGCTTTAGTCACGTGATCACCTATATAAAAGGGGATAACACTCTTTTTTTTTTTATGCCGTTTTCATTTTAGTGTCAAATCACATCAGGAGTAACCAGTTTTGAGAAGGACCCCTTTTAGAGTTCCAGTTTAAGGTTGGGGAGAAAGATTTTTCGGAGAGAGCCGATTTTAGGGGAACGTTTTTAAGTTCTAAAATGTGCGAGTGCGAAAAACACAAACAAAATAATGAGTTTCAGTGAGTGATAAAAACGAAAAGATAGTACCCTAACCCTAACCTCAACATGTGGTACCCCTCACCCCCCCCCAATGCTGGTTACTTAGGTAGAACAACAGCTGGTTCTTTGTTCGTCTTTATCTTGTTGTGCTATACGCATGCTTTATTTAGCAATCCGTGTTATCTTTAAATATAAAATTTTGTCTTTCAGTGGCATTATATCTGAAATAAGTGAAAAAAAAAAAACGCCTGAAAAATAACGGAAACAAAAAAAGAAGAAAAATAGGAAAAAGAAAAAAAGAGAAAAGACAGAAAAAGAAAGAAAAAAGAGAAAAAGAAAGAGAAAAATAGGAAAAAGAGAAAAAATAGAAAAACGAAAAGAAAAAGAAACAAAAAGAAAAAAGAAATAAAAAACGAAAAAAGAAAAGAAAGAAAACGAAAAGAAAAAAAAACTAAAAAAAAATGAAAAGGGGGAACATTATCCCCAATCACAACACTTCTACTAAATCTGTTGTTAAGATCGCTAAAATGTTGCATGTATCTATACTTATAGATTTTTTTTTGTGTATTGATGTTCATATTAAAGACGGCATTCCTATTATAGATCTGAAAAAGCTTCACCCAGAACTAGCTCCCATATTTACAAAACTGTTTAAGCGTTGTCTTAAGGAGAATTGCTTCTCAACATCCCTGGAAAATCTCATCAGTATGCCGTGTATTTAAGAATTCAGGTGTTCGGTCATCTCCCTCTCAGTACAGACAAATAAGTCTCCTGTGCATCATGAGTAAGTTACTGGAATCTATGTTAAATAGTGAAGTAGTCAATCACCTCAGCAAAAATAACCTTCTTAGTGACTTGCAATATGGTTTCCGTTCTGCTAGATCTACAGGATTAGCGAATCTCTCAACGGAGGCTTCTTTTCTCGGGCAATTCTCTTGACATATCAAACGGCTTTGATAGTGTATGGCATAAATGTCTACTTCACAAGATCTCCATAGCTGGAAATATCTTCTCAGTTATTAAATTATTTTTCTCTGATAGGTTCATAAGAGTAATGGTTGATGGGTAGAAATCAGAAACTCATAGTATTAATGCTGGAGTCCCTCAAGGGTCCATCCTGGTTCCAACTCTTTTCCTAATCTACATCAATGATCTTCCAAATCACATCCTAAGATCATCCGTAGACGTTTAAAAAAAAAAAAAAAAAAAAAAAAAGTTGTATTTAGCCTTCAAAACGTACCTATTTATATACGTAATTATTTTCAATTTTCAATTAATACACAACACTTCAAGTGCAGGTAAAAAAAAAAATATCGAACCATTATCAAGACCCATAGACTAACAATAATACTCTCGCACGCAGAATTCCACCATGCGGTAAAAAAATAAAATAGAACAACAAAAATAAAACAGACTCTTCATTGATAAGGATGTGTAGTATCGAAATATATTTGATATAAGCAAATAAATTTGCTTATTTAAAAAAAAAAATGCATTGTTTTTAGCCTTCAAAACATATCCATTTATATCCGTAATTATTTTCTATTTTGTATATATATTTGTTTAAAAACTTTTATCTACCAAACACTTGTCAGTTTTTGGTGTACAGACATGAAACTTAATACATAGGGTATTCGAACGTATGCAAAACTTTATATTTGAGTTTAAGGTGGGGAAAATCGGTGAAAAAGTGTGAAAATTAAAAACATGGAATTTGCCAGGCGAACGAATGTGTTTGCATATTAAGGTTGTCGTAACATGCACCAAGTGTGCCCCTTGTCAAAATTCATATTAGCTCACTTAATCGCCATTGACATAGGGTACTTAATATGAACAATTGGACACCAATTAAGGTTCCTTGAATTTCAAAACATTTTTCTAGAATCAATATCATGTAGTCAATTTTGATCCAAATTGAAATAAGGATTCTAGACATAAAGTTTAGTATCATTATACCTCGATTGTAATCTCCATAAGCGTTTGATTATATTTTCAAGCTGAAAAAATTTTTTTTTTCTTCAGATATTATTTTAATAATTAATTTACAACTTACCCAAAAAATTAAAAGGGAGGTAAATCCGACTTTCACTTATTTGGAAGCTTACAAAGAAACGAATGTCGACTTACCTAGAAAAAGAGAGAGAGAGAGACATTTTGTTTAAGTCAACGACAATGGCAAATTGTTAAAGAGTTAATGAATACAGGGAAAAATAACACAAAAACAAACAAAAAACAATTAAAAATAAATAAGATATTTAACCTTCAGGCTCAGATCCAAGTATAGTATCTGTTCTGATGCTACACTTAATGATTTTAGTGAAGTCGGGTTGTATTTTTGCCTCCTGCCTGAGTGTTTCCTTTGGGGGGGGGCTTATTTTTCTCTACATTAAAAACTACCTTGTGTCACATTTTTCTCTCGTCAGGAAGCAAATAAATACAAGTAAAACAAGCAAAGATTAACTTTTTTATTATTGCCATCTTTTGAGATGAATCATTTGTATATTTATTTTATTTGTTTGTGGACTGTTATTCTCATCTTCATAGTTGTTGTTTCACGACATTTCACCAACTATTGAATATTTAGGGAGTTGAGTTAGTAGTTTTCAGGCACTCCCTAATAAAATAAATAATTCAACACAAGCAACTGAATAAACGAACAAACAACTTCATAAAACTACTTGGCCTTCGGGACAAGATCAAAGTGTAGTATCTGTTCCGGCAGATGCTGCACTTAAGATAATTTGTACCAGTCAATGGAGGGGAAACCCTCTATACTGGGACAATTATTATTTTTGGTAACCAGAGTGACCCCTTTTAGGGGAGCTGGTTTTTACCTCACATTAAAAACGGCCTTGTGCCTAATTTGCTCAGTGGGGGAGCAAATAAATACCATCTGTTCCGGCAGATACTGCAAGCTATGACTAGCTTTGACTAGCAAAGACCAGATGTGGGGGCAACCCCACATGCCTGACCTTTAACCAGCTCCCATTTCCCACCTCTCGGGAGCTGGTCCCCTTTTTCCCTTCCCCCTCCCTTCACTCCTCACATTAAAAATCGGCCTTGTGCCTAATTTGCTCGGTGGGGGAGCAAATAAATACCATCTGTTCTGGCAGATACTGCAAGCTATGACTAGCAAAGACCAGATGTGGGGGCAACCCCACATGCCTGACCTTTAACCAGCTCCCATTTCCCACCTCTCGGGAGCTGGTCCCCTCTTTCCCTTCCCCCTCCCTTCACTCCTCACATTAAAAATTGGCCTTGTGCCTAATTTGCTCGGTGGGGGAGCAAATAAATACCATCTGTTCTTCAGATGCCGCACTTCAATTTCTTGTTCTCTGTCAATGGAGGAGAAATCCTTCACGACTGAGGCAATTTTATTTTTGTTCCTTTTCTCCACATTAAAAAACGACCCTGGTGTCTAACTCTGTCCCATGGGGAGGCATTGTAAATAGGAAATAGGAACAACTTCGTAAAATTAGAAAAAAGGAAAAGGTTTATTGAAGCAAGTCAGGGTAAGATGCCAAAAAGATATAACTCGGATAAAACTTGCCTGCCTTTGCCCGGTAGTTATTCCCAAGTGGGAATCGTCGATACCGGTGTAGGCAGAGAGAGAGAGAGTGAGGAAACAGGTCCGCTCTCTTTTGGCGTCTCTGGAAAAGGAAGGAGTTTTTCTCGTCCAGAACGGAAGCAGTTAGAGTTCCTTAGGGGATAAGGAAGGTCCCTGCGCTATGCCTCTGATTGATCAGTATGTGCCATATCGCACAGTCAGGGGAGGCACTGACGCACAAGAAAAGAGTTTTATTTGTTTCTGCTACAAATACAACATGGTAGCCTTCAAATCCAATGTAAACAAGTTCTTGTTGAGCTGTCCCCATAAATAATCAAATTCTTAAAAAAAAAAAAAAGAAAAAAACAAAAAGAAAAAAGCGCAATAGATAAAGGCGTTGAATCTCTACAGTTTCAGGTGAGCATTGTGTGAAGATAGGGGTTTCAATCCTACCCAAAGCCGACCAGAGGATTAGTTGGGCAAAACGTGGTGAGACAACAACTATGGAAGGCAGTAATTACTGGGGATACAGTTATGAGACTCAGCATTCCTATCCTGTCGCAGTTAACAACCTGACGAGAACGAGAGGAATAGTTGGTCGAAACAACAACTATGAAGATGAAGATAACAGTCTGCAAATAAAATAAATATTAACTACAAATGGATTAGAATATATAAAAAGGTATAAAATGGATGCCATGCATCTTGCTTTGTATTACTTGCCTCCCCACGAGGACAGAGTTAGAAACAAGGTCAGTTTTTAATATGGGAAAAATCCAGCTCCTCAAAACTGTGAATTAGGACAAAAAAATTAAAAATTGCCTCAGTCTAGAAGAATTTCTCTTTCACTGAACTAGGACAAAAAAGATAAAGAAAAGAACGAGGAAGTTGTAAATCTATACTCCTACATATATATTGTATTGATATTCATATTAAAACCCTGTTTTTTTCTATTTATTTTAAAAAGACAATACAACTTTGTTATATATGCTTTGTGGAATTGCATTCATCTGCAAAGGACCTAGCTAATTTGCATATTCTTTTAAACAATCACTTTAATTAATTTCCTATTAGTTTTTTCAGTTTTCTTCTGTGATGATCATCTTTAGTTAACTATTACGTGTAATTATATTCATGTAGATATTCTACATGATTTATACTTGCGTAATATTTGCGTAAAAACGTTATAGTTAGCACAAACCTTTTTCTATATATATTTATGCATGCATATATATTTATTCAGAAAAAATTGCCTACCAAACTCCTCTGTCAGTTTTTGGTCTACAGACATGAAGCTTAATATATAGGGTATTCAAATCCCTGCAAAACTTTATATTTGGGTTTTTTGCCGAGGAAAATCGGTGTAAAAGTGTGAAAATTAAAAGCATGGAATTTGCCAGGTGAAATTCAAACGACGAGATTACAAATATGCATGCATAACGTAATAGCTATTGGTTCATATTTTAATTTTTAGTTTTGCAGCAAACATGTCTTCATAGCTCAGGCATTAACGTCAAAGGAAAAAGTAAATCCTAAGCTAAATGTTTTAGTTTCGATTCTTGGTGGTGGCACACAGGTCTTTTTTTTTTTTTAAACATTAAATGATTATTATATATTGGGTTCAGTGTAATAAAATAAACATGAAATCTGCATTAATCATATTTAAGCGCATTTTACGGCCGGGCAATGTCGGACGACTTGCTAGTATGTTCCATTTTAATTTAATATATAAAAGGCTGTCTGTTTGTCTGTTTTCAAACTATCTTTTCTGGAACTAAAAGTCGCAGAGTGGCCCTAGCGGCCTCTAATGATAGGATTTTTTACGGGCCGTTCTTTTATGGGGTTTTAGTCGGTTAAAATAGTTTTTAATGGGGTTAAAAATGAGTCAAAATTAAAAAAAATCATTATGCATTTTGTACTCACCTTAGTTTATTCTTAATTTTTAATCAGTTTATATGTGTGTCATGCTGGTACAATGGTAACGTCACCAGCTTTGAATGCTACAGTGTTGGTTTCGATTCTAGCTGATGGCATCCAAATACTTTTTTTTTTACTTTTGAAATCCCGATGTTATAATATTATGTACAAAATCGAGACAAATTAAAATATCATATTTAATCGTATTTTATGCCCTGGCAATGCCGGTCCCCCCTTCAGCTAGTGCTCCATAAAATATCTAACTCCTGATGCAATCCTCTACCTATATATGAACCAGATACGCCTTATACTACTGTCACATGGGGCGGCACTGCTAAGAACTTTGTTTACAGCGCTTCTCCAGAGTTGGGACGAGATTTTCGGAAATCGTAAAACTGAATTTCACATGAAAACAATGGTATCTACGTATTCCTCGTATTTTTAAGATGATTGTATCCAAAAATTATGAAAATCGATAAGGTAGATAATTTTTTAATAAAGAAAATAAAAAATAGAATTTATGAAAATGATTGTAAAACACAGGAGAATTCAACAGGAAAGTAATTTTCCGTTCAAATTAAACAAGATGGCAGCAATTTTTCACCTGCTAACACGATTAAAGTTGTTTTTTTAAAAATAATTCTAATATTCAGGTAATTTCGACTGTATAACTTGGAAGCTTACCATTGTAACTTATTAGAATTGACCAAAAAAATCAGTTGAAACCATTTTTTTTATCTGAAAACTCCATTTATCGACTACAAAATCTCGGCCCAATAATGTAGAAGCGCCTTCTTTACTGCCTTGAGGGAATGCAAAATTAACTTTGAAATCTAATAAAAGTTTGATCACTCTGTCTCCAACATATGTTCTTATGTCTCCTTGAACTCTATCATCATCCACATGTACGACGAGAGAAACATTTTAAGTCAAGAAATTAAAATGGTATCGATACATGTAGAAAAAGATAGAATGACGTCACGTGCTCGAGCGGAGGAAAAAAAAACAAGATTTTCAAATCAGTCTATCTTTGAAAGCTGTGCGAGTTAGAACACCGTAAATAATGCATAAATAAATAATCGAAGTGAATGTTGTCTCAATGTCTGTCCGTGTGCATCACTCACAAAACAATGAAGACAGTTTATGACATTGGATTTGAAGACGACCATGTCGTAGTCGGCAAGGAAGCAGTCCTATGATAAAAATACAAACCAAATAACTGAAGATTAATTACAATTATACAAATAAAATAAAAGATTCAAAACGGTAAACATTTTTTTTTTTACTTGGGAATCACCACTTATCAAGGCCCGAAAGCCACTTGAGGATAAGGGTTTATGAATGTAAGGTGATAGTGTAGTAATCGTTAATGGTGTAAATTGGATAGAATTTGATTATTTATGGTGACGGCTCAAGAACTTGTTTACATTGGATTTGAAGGCTATCATGCTTTATTCAGTCAGGAAGCAGAACAGTGTTCCACAGGCGGGTAGTTCTGGGAAAGAAACTTTGTTCATGGAATCTGCGTTTAGATTTAGGCACAGATAGAGAGTGGGGGACATCGTTTATAGTGATTGTAGCTAGTCGAGTGTTTTTTTTTGTGAAAGTTTGGTAAGGAGGGACCATAGATTAAAGTTCAGTCGAGCACTTGCCCTGAAAATAACGATTTAGCAGAGACATGCTCACAATATCTCTTCTGTGGAAAAAAGGCTGCAAGGAAGAGAGCGGGAATCACCTACTAGGTTTCGAAGCTGGTTTTGAGCTATATCAAATTTGTTGTTAAAGTTGCTGAAAAAAATGGTTGGATCATTCTATTACTCCAGAAGGTACATGACTTCTGATGCAATATTTTACCTATATAAGAGTTAGATATGTCTTAAGATGGCATACTGCTGCCGCATCGAGGAAGGTGCTGCACAGATTTTTCTTTCTTGACAGTCTGCGAGGTTTTTCCTTGCCACAAAAGCCAAAAGAGTCTAAACTATTGTTGTGAAGGCTTTTTTTACCATGTTCACTGAGGGATAACTTTGGTTGAAGAGGTCCACTTTCCCAGAGTTTACTTTCTACTTTTGAGATGGGTTAGTTTATTGCCTAACGTGCTTCTACTACAGAATGCAAACGGAGCTGTCTAGGCATTTTTTTTGGAGGCGGGGGGGGGCAGGCCAGAGTGTTCTTTCTCTTGGCTACTGACTTAATGGAGTTAAATTGTTGTTGTAGTGTAAATATTGAAAGGAATAATGAGAAGACTCGGAACTGAAATGAATGATATATCAACAGAAATACAGACAAGTATGTTAGTTGAATGGAAACTCCGCTCAACTGAAGGATATGTTACGATTCTCTCTCTCTCTCTTTCCCTCTCTCTGAGTTTTGGGTCTAGATCTACTGAAAAGCAGAACCTGCTTGCCGGAAATGATGTCAGGAATAGTCCATCATCAGAATCTGTAGGGGAACCACCCAACAGTTGTCTACAATAAATTAAATGAATTTTCAGTTTTAAGCTACCATTAATTTGGAACAAATGTAGCGATTGGTTAAAACTAGAACAAATTATCTCGATTAAAATGACAAAGGGAGGATATGAGTGTGAGAAAAAAAGTGCGTCATGACTCTTTTTAAATTTCACCGAGAAAAATGAAAATATCAATAGATTAAATATGTAATCAATGAAATCGATTGTAAATACTTTTTTTTTTTAAAGAACAGGAGTTGATATTTGCTATAAATAACTAGAAAAACATATAAGTATGTGTATTAACTTTACTTGACTTGAGACAACATTCACTTAGGATGGGTTGAGCTGGCTCATCCTGTAGAACACACATAGACCATGTTAGCATATGACCTAAATCAACATGTATACAAAACTGTAAAAAATAATCTTGCTTAACCTATGACTTTTAATTAGTGTATGCGCAGAATAAATGGGCTTAGTCGACTTACACCAGGCCAAGATCAATGGGTTTTTTTTTCTTCAATTTTGACCCCTTAGAAGTGATAAAACCAAATCGAAAGTGTTCTGCAGGTCCAAATACTCTATATATCAAATTTCAACTGAGTAGGTCAAATATTTAGAAAGGAGTTTGGTAAAGACTTTCAAACACACACTGACAAGGTCAGTTTTATATATATATATAACTACTTCATTTACTCACATAAAATTAATATACGAAGTATAGATTTATACGTAAACTTTAAGTATTTACTTCAAAAGTGCTCAATACGTAGGTAGAGCTAGTTAGTAATTCATAAAATATAGTTTTAAAACAGATCCTTTGTTCGATAAAATGCATGCCCATTGGCTGATAGGAAGGGGTGTGGTGGATACTAGAAAGCTGATTGGCTAACTAAATCCTCAACAGAAGAGGACCATATAAAAACGGTAAACAACCACAGAATTTGCGCATAAGCCTGAGGAATCCTAGAGTGGATGAAACGACGAATATTCAGTGTAGCTTAATCGCCATATATATTTTATAAATTACTATATATATATATATATATATATATATATATATATATATATATATATATATATATATATACTAGCAGGTCGCCCTGTATTGCCTGGTTGTAAAATACGCTTAAATATTATATTTTAATTCATGCAGATTTCATATTTATTATTATAGAGCCAGTTCTCTTTCGATTATTATATTTTAACTAATACCTGTAGACCGTGTGGACCAGAGCTAGATTCAATGTCAGCTTTGATAATGTGTAACCATGTCTTCAGCTGTTTTCACGAATCTTACAATGGTTCTGGAGCTATTGTTTAGTGGATGAACTCTTCTGGACCAATAGAGTCTCTTCTTTAAAAGAGATTGGTTGAGGAGATTGATCCTGCATAACTTCTGGTATTGTATTAAAAAAAGGTATAAAGTCGTCTACATCTGATCGTATTGGCTGGACAATGAAAAGACGACAGATGTCTGTCTTGACTGTATACTTCGCACCTCTGTTGATATACACAGCACACTGGGTTTCATGTTAGATGAATCCAGAAGCAGAACACATAACTGACGCAGATTACGCACATGATATTGCTCTGTTTGTGAATAACACTACTGATGTGCAAATGCTGTTATGCGAGTTAGAAAATCTGCAAGTGTCATTGGTCTTTACGTTAATGCAGATAAGACAAAGTTTATGACTTTCAATCCGGAGGGGGAGATCAAAGCTCTAGATAGAACAACACTGAAAAAAGTCACTGAGTTTATGTACCTGGTCAGCAACATAGTTTCTATGAAAAGAGATAGCAAAATTTGCATCTTAAAAGTATGGGCTGGATTGGATAAGCTGCAGTCAGTATGGACATCAAGACTAACTGAAAAACTGAAAAGGCAGTTCTTCAGAGCAGTGGTGGAACCTGTTCTTATTTACAGTGCTACAACTTGGGCACTCACCAAAAGATTGGAAAGAAAGTTAGATGGCACATACACCCGTATGCTATGAACAGTGTTAAATATATCTCGGCAAGATCATCCCCCAAAGCAGCAACTTTATGGCAACCTTCCTGCCATATTTACTATCATCAGGGAGTGACGTCTACAATTTGTTGGTCACCGCCAGAGGAGCAGGCAAGAGCTGGTTAGAATTGTATTGCTGTAAACTCCACGGCACATGCGTAAAAGCATAGGACTACCTAGATCCACGTATATCCAGCAAATTGCACATGACGTCAACTGTGATCCTGAAGATCTGAAGCAGCAGATGCAAGACAGGAAAATCTGGAGAGAGAGAGAGAGAGAGAGAGAGAGAGAGAGAGAGAGAGAGAGACAGAGAGAGACAGAGAGTCACGTCAGTTCGGGTAAGATAAGGAGATATTGGCTGACTTTACTTTTTTTATATAATTTTTATATATGATTTCGATGTTAGAGTTTTTTTAAATAGAAAATGCATTGGAGGGGGGGGGAGACAAACGGACAGAAAACTAAGAAAAACATTTAAAAAAAACAAAAACAAGATGGCGCATCAAATCAACCGATCAATTGTTGCTTTCATGACCTGCAAATTGACTGAAATTTAAGATTCAGAAGAAATTGTTTTCTTTCTACTTGAAAGACTTGGGTTTAATTTTCAGTCTAGTGTCTTGACAAGTGTCCATAAAAATCTAAATTAAAAAAAAAATAATAGGGGATTTATGATGGTAGACGACGTGACATCAAGTAAAAGTGGGACAGCCAATTGTGCTTTGTCAATGGACACATGAAGAGAATGACAATGGATGGATGACAAAAAAAAAAAAAAACCAACTCTTAATAAAACAGGTTATATAACATCTTGATTTGTTTTAAAGTGGATGTCATTAAAATTAAACTTAAGACAAAACTCACTGACTCCCTGGGGATTTTTTTATTTTTTTCATAGAAATCGCTCCAGACAAGACGTGAAGCCACTTAATAATAAGGAATTAACAAGAACGAAAGATAGATGATTATTGTAAAGACAGGAGATGCCTTGAAAAGATCAAGGTTACAGATAGGAGGAAAACGGTCAGCAGGAAGAGAGTTTTTTTTTTTTTTTACATAGGCATCACCACTTATCAAGGCCAAGAGGCCACTCAAGGATGAGGGTTAAAGAGTGAACAGTAGAAACTGGACAACATAGTAATCATTAGTAATGAAAATTTGGTAAATTTAATAACTTATATAGAACGGCTCATCAAGAACTTATTTACGTTAGACTTGAACACAACCATATTGTAGTCAGCCGGAAAGTAGGAAAACGGAAGACAATTCCACAGGCGTGCAGTTCTAAGAAAGAAGCTTTGTTCATGGAATCTACGTTTAGGTTTAGGCACAGATAAAGAGTGGGGGGAATTAGTGATAGTGTGTACAGCTAGACGAGTGTTTCTTGTCAAAGTTTGGCGAGGGGGAACCATAGATTGAAGCTCAGTCGAACACTTTCCATGAAAATAACGATACATCAGAGACAAACTCGCAACATCTCTTCTGTGAGATAAAGGTTGCAAGGAAGAGAAAAGGACATCTCCTACGAGGCTACGAAGTCTATTTTGAACTCTATCAAGGCAGGACAAGTCCTTTCTAGCAGCTCCTGCCCATATGTGGCAACAGTATTCCATCCTTGGACGTACCTGGCTCTTATATAGATAGAGAATAGCATCAGCAGTGAGATATTTACTGGATCGATAGAAAGATCCCACCATTTTTCCAGCGGCCTTGGCAACAGATTTGATATACGTGTTCCATTTAATATCAGGAGTAAAGGTCAAGCCCAGAAGCTTGTCAAAACTTGAGGCCTCCTGAAGACGAGAGCCATTCATTTCAATTGATGCCAGATGTGGATCAGAATGTTGATGATGTAAAGAGAGAAGCTTGGTTTTAGATGCATTAAAAGTAACCAGCCACTCCTTTCCCCATTGTACTACGTGCTCAAGATCAGAGGAGAGAGAATTGGAGAGAACTTGGTCGTTTACTGTCTTAGATGTGCTACCATAAATGGTAGTGTCGTCAGCATAAATGTCTACAAATGATATAAGGATGTGATTTGGAAGATCATTAATGTAGTTCCACATGCCTGCGGTCCTTGGAAAGAAGCTACTGGAATAGGAAGCTGAATTATGATGGGGTATCAAAACAGTGAACTGAGGAAGACTACCAGACCAACGAGTAAAACGAGCTGGAACAAAGGAAGCAGACACTTCTGAAGAAAACATGCCATAATAGTATTTATAAAAAAAAAGACTGAGACTAGCAATATCAGATCTGTGAGAAAGATGTTGCAGAAAAGAAGAAAGGGTGGAGCCAGTTATAATTTCTATAAGCATTTCAGGTGCGTGATACGGATAGATTGAACATTAACTTGTTTTTACCTCTGCCTTGGAGGTTAAGCTTTCAGTCAAGTCTTATACAGACTTGCATCCACATTGCTTGACCAATCGTCACCAAATTTGATCAAGATAGTGGTCATGGTCTTACTGAGAACTGATTCAATTTTGTATTGTATACCTTCTTGCATTTGTATTATTATCTTCTTTTCTTTTCCCTTGCTAACAGCAACGCTCACAAGAAATGAAAAATGGGGACACAAAAAACAACGGAAGCATAAATAGGTCATGTGACCAAATTATAATAAAATAATCGAATATTCATTCACAAATCGGAAAGCTTCCTGTATTCTTCAACATATCAAATCTGTGAACCGGCCAAATGAGATAAAAACCAACAATTGAGAGTTAACATAACAGACAGTGGCGTAGCAGCTATTATTGCCACCTGGGGTGGTCTTAAGACTACCCCCCTCCCACGTCCCCGCTGGCCATTGATAATCCGTTAAGCTTCAGAATTCCAGAAAGTCCTCAAAATATTTATTTCCATGGAATTACAACCAAGGATCTAAAATCCATTTAAAAACAGTATTACACACATTAAACATAAAAACATCACAAACTTAAAAAATCATTTTGGGATAAAATTTCAAATTTTTTTATTTAGCTTTAGCTTATGGGATTTAGCAGATAAGACAACAATGAAGAAAAGGGCCCAAAATTCAAACACATAACAAATAAATGTTACCAAAGGCAAGATAAATTACTCTTCTACATACCTGGATAAGTTTTATGTATTCTAACGTAATTTAAAGCGTTTATTCAGTTCGAAAGACAAGTAGTGTCGAGTAGGTAAGTAAAACAGGCAATCAAAATGGCCGACGAAAGCATGCTGTCTTCAGAGCGTCGATAATGGTTCAAAAGTGAAAAAATAAATAAAATACTGATAGAAATGCACCATATAAGTTTTACTGTGACACTTCGCCACACTCATGGGTGGATTTCTATCAGTAGTTTGTTTATTGCCCATTTAACTTGCCTACTCGACTTATGAATGTTTAATTTTGCGACTGCATAAAAGTACCGTCCAGATTAATGTTCTATTCGACTTAGTCTGCCAAAGTCAACTGTTTTGTTTTCAATTTTAGTTCCCTAGCAGCAATTTTTGCAGGGTAAAAACCAAATTGAAAGCATGCTACAGGTTCAAATACTTTATATATCAAATTTCAACTCTGTAAACCAAATACTAAGAGAGGAGTTTGGTAGAGACTTTTTGCACACACCAACGAGATCACTTTCATATATATACATATGAACACTTGAATTTCTTCATCCTAAATTCTATGCAATTATGCAGAATGTAGAAACTATGCATAAATAGAATTCATCGTAATAGTAGTGAAATGAAACTAATAATCTTATAAGAAACCATAAAAAATGAACAATTAATTAACGCTCATTTTTTAAATGAATATGCAAATTAGTTAACAGTCATGTAATCGCTCGCATATCTATGACTAAGTATTAAAATGACTGAAAAGTTTGTTTTAATAATTTTTAAATAGAAAAAGTAGGCTTTTAATATCAATGTCAGAGCAACTTATATATATGTATATACTAGCAGTTCAGCCCGACTTTGCTCGGGCCCTACGTACTGTTCATAACTTTATGTGCATATGTGTATGTATATATATATTAAAAAGTTTGACCTATGTCCAGGTAACCTACATCTAAAATTTCAAGTGTTTAGGCCTAAAATTGGCAAAGGAGTTTCATAGAGTCTGCAGAGGTCAACTCTTTCAACTTTGACCTCTTGGCAGCCAAAATTTCGCCCAAAAACTGATTAAAAAGCTTGCTGCATGTCTGAATACCCTCTATATAAAATTTCAAATGTTTAGACCGAAAATTGGCTAAATAGTTTGGTAGAGATCGCAAAGGCCAAATCTTTTGAACTTTCATCCCTTGGCATCGAATTTTCGGTCAAAACCCAAAATTGGAAAAGTTAAGAGGTCAAATTTTTTAAAACTTTGACCTGAATTTTGACCCCTTAACATTTATTATTTTGGGCTCAAATCAAATTAAAAAGTTTGATCCATGTCCAAGTAACCTGCATCTAAAATTTCAAGTGTTTAGACCCAAAATTGGCGGAGGAGTTTGGTAGAGTTTTCAAAAGTCAAATCGTTAAACTTTGATCCCTTGACAGCCAAATTTCTGGCCGAAATCCGATTAAAAAAATGTTCCCAAATCTCAATGCCTCTTATGTCAAATCTCGAGTCTGTAGACTGAAACTTGACAGAGTAGTTTGGTAGGGAAATGTAGACACACCCACCCACACAATTTCACTTTTATATATATATATATATATATATATATATATATATATATATATAAATAGAAAAAGTCAAGAAATTGTAAAATTGAATTTACAATATTTTATTCCAAACAAAATACGAAAAAAAGATGATTTATTTTCGTATTCTTTGTTTTGATAAAATATTCAATTCTACAAGATCTTGACTTTTTCTACTTATATCAGACTATATCACTGATATTGAGCCTTTCTAAATCTGGATAAGGTGGTTGTTCTAGAAATATATATTTCTATATTTCTATTACTACACTTTCGAATTTAAAAAGTTTATTAATCTTTTCTTATCTGGCGAATTTTGTTCCTTTTACTCTTTTTCATTTCAAGCAAAGCATATTGCCACTTGGAACATAGTGGGTTACTACTTGGGATCGTGTCTAACAGAGGACTGTGGGAAGTTGAGCAGCAAGATGTCTATTCACATTACATTTAAACTTCTGCAGGTTAGTACAGTCAGGGAAGTAGGAAACAAGGAAGGATTTCCAAAGTCTACCAGCCCAAGAGAAGAAACTATTAGAGTAGAAGGCTTTCTGGCATCTAGGAATCTAAACAAGGGGTGGGATTTTGCTGCTTGTCGGGTTAGTTGGGGCTATGTACGTCGAGGGGACACAAGTAATACAAGTTCATCAGAGCACATTCGCTTAAAGTACTTGCAAAACAGGCACAGGGATGAAACATTGCAGTGATGGGACAGGAGTTGAAGCTTGATCGATAGTGCATGATTTATTAGATTTGAGACTCTTTTTTGGACTTGGTCGAAGAGTGAGAGACTAGATGCACGAGACCAGATGTGGCAACAGTACTCCATCGCATAAGGGGACCTCGTGATAGGGGCTAGATATACAGGGTGTTTCAGAAGTCTTGAACAAATTTTAAGACTTTATATCTACTGAACTGTATATGTTAAATGAAATTAATATGATTTGAAAGCTAAATTTATCAAGTTCAACTTTAATATTAACTAGCAGAACATGTGGAAATTCCACGGTAGTTAAAAACATCATCACATAAGCAAACAATATAATGTCCTTCAATAAAATAATCAGTATAATATTATTTCCGACCAGACCAGGAATTAAAAAAAAAAAAAAATTTTGTAGACAAATATGGATAACTGCTTGAGGTATATTATTACAAGAAATAGAACTAAGACACTGACTGGCGAAAAATAACATCAGCATTTTGATCTGAACCGACCATACACTGGCTGGCAATAACTTATTATTGTAACCTACACTGACAAAACACTGGCTGGCTATAAATTACTTATTAGTATTGTGATCTTAACCAATCATAGACTGGCTTGCAATAAGTAACTTTGTATTGTGATCTGCACCAATCAGACACTGGCTGGCGATAACTAACTTATTAGTATTATGATCTGTACCCACTATACACTGGCTGGCAATAAATAACTTATTAGTATTGTGACCTGTACTCACCAGACACTGGCTTATTAGGACTGTGATCTGCATCAACTTGACATTGGTTGGCGATAATTTATCCATTTGAAACAATTATTTATGCAGCATTTCGGAAGAGAGAGAGAGAGAGAGAGAGAGAGAGAGAGAGAGAGAGAGAGAGAGAAAGAGAGTGGAAAAACAGGAAAAGAGACATTTTGGTACAGAACACAGATCCTGCCTGGCCATTGCGCCGAGCAGTGGTGGAAAATTTTCCACCACTCCACCAATGACAGATGAACGAACCGATGTCGACACCCCTCCCCATCAACAACGAAAAAAATAGAGATAATGCTTGGGAGAACAAACCAGCGTCGTCAAAATGCAGGATGTTAATTCCACAAGCACAAGAGACACGATATTCCAAGAATAACCAAAGCATTGGATGGATACTATACAGGAATATCGCATGTTATGAACTGTCGCCCAAAGCGAATAAAATGAAGGTTAAAGTTCACTTTGAAAGTTAAAAAAAAAAAAAAAGAAAAAAGAAATATAAAAACTGTAAGTTACCTCTCTCTCATATATTAAATCAACGAGTTCATTTTGCCATTATTCTGTTTGGACTGATACATTTTTTTTGTTTTGATATATTTCTCGTTGGCATTTTCAGATAGTAAATAAAAAACCCTTCCACATCTTTATAATTTTATTTTTTTTATAATTTCATCCCCTCCTCCCTACCACAGTTTATTGTTTTTTTTTTTGTTTTTTTACACAGTGATCACCACTTATCAAGGCCCGGAAGCCACTCAGGGATAAGGGTTATTGCAAGTACATTACCTTAGTGTGGAGCTTTGATGAAGTGTTTACTTAAGGGGGCGGTTCATTAGGAATTTGTTAACATTGGACTTGAAGACATCCAAGTTGTAGTCCGGAGGGAAGCAGGCAGACGGAACAGAGTTCCACAGGCGTGCAGTTCTAAGAAAGAAGCTTTGTTCATGGAATCCGCGTTTTGATTTAGGCACAGATATAGAGTGGGGGAAATTTTTCACAGTGGATTCAGCTAGACGGGTGTTTTTCGTGAAAGATTGGCGAGGGGGGACCAGAGATTGGAGTTCAGACGAGCATCTGCCATGGAAATAACGATAAAACAAGGATAGGCTCGCAACGTCTCTTCTGTGGGAGAGAGGTTGCAGGGAAGAGAAAAGGGCATCCCCCACTAAGCCACGAAGTCTATTTTGTACTCTGTCAAGGCAGGATAGGCTGTTTTTAGCAGCTCCTGCCCAGATATGGCAACAGTATTCCATCCTTGGACGTACTTGGCTTTTATATAGATAGAGAATTGCATCAGTAGTGAGATATCTTCTGGAGCGGTAGAAGGATCCCACCATCTTTCCAGCGACCTTGGCAACAGACTTGATGTACGTGTTCCATTTCATGTAATAAAAATTTAACTTTGAAAGTTACCATTGTGCCGCGTTTTCGTTATTTTCATGCGCTGTTCCTTCGTCTACTGCGTATTTCCGGTTTTGAAAGAGTCTCCTCATATTTTCTATTTCAGCAAGGTGTACCGAACCCAGGGCACATGTGTTTTAATGTTCAGTTGTAACTTATGAATGGTGTTGTTGTTATTTCTGTTTGCATATTTAATAAAAATTTGTAATAATATATATATATATATATATATATATATATATATATATATATATATATATATATATATAAGCTGAACGTCTGTGTGTGTGTCTGGTCACGAATAGGCTCCTATATGGTTGACTATTATAGAAAACTGATCACATATAATGATAGAAGATGTATCGAGACACAGGAATGGGTATCTTTGATCTGGCATAATGATGATTCATTAAAATTGTGGGGTCTGCGTACACGCCTGGTCTACAAAGTATGAAAAATAAAAAAAAAAAAAAAAAAAGTTTACAAATGTTTTGATATAGATGTACATAATAATACTTTGATAAGTATGTTTTAACTTAAATAGGGATGGTATAATAAAATGGTGGGGTCTACGTTCGCGCCTGGCCTCCATAGAATGGAAATAGGCACAGACTTTAATAAAGACTTTTCATATCTATCTGCGTAAGTATACTTTGATAATTATGTTTCAGTTTGAAGAAATATGGTATAATAAAATTATGGGGTGTTCGTTCGCACCTGACCTCCATAGAATGGAAATATGTCACAAAGTTTAACAAGGTTTTTTAATATAGATCCACAGAATATTGTGATAAGTGTTTCAGTGTGAACAGGTATGGTATAATAAATTATGGGGTTTATCTATTTTATTTTTACTTTCATCATATTTTGCTTTAGTTTTGATACCCCCAAATTCGAAGCTATCTCTTTACAACCCTTCCTTTTCATAAGCTATCATACTTTCATAAATCAGAGTCCATTTTCTGTAGGCTGTTTTTGAACTCAGTCAATGACGGGTACTTTTCCTAGTATATATATATATATATATATATATATATATATATATATATATATATATATATATATATATCAGTACGCTTTTTATATCCTTAATAGTTTTTGAGATATTTAATATCGAAATATGTTCACAGCTTGTGGAACATCCTGTATGATAGGTAAACTGAGTGGGGTGTTTGGCAGCAAGATATTTGTTTGCATAACATTTAAATTGGTAGGTTGGAGAAGCAGAGAGAAGGGAGGGAGTTCCAAAATCTAGCGGTTTGAAGACAGAAGCTATCAGAGTAGAAAATTTATTTTGCATCTTGTGACCGTTAAAGTGAAGGGGTGTGATTTTGTTGTTGCACAAGTTGTTTGATGACATTTCAGTTGAGGAGATATAAGTACATTAGATCACATCCTGTGGAAGTAATTGCAAAATGCGTACAAGGATGCGATTATAACATGTATTATTCAGACTACTGTTCCTGTCTTAAGTGCTATTCACACAACGTTTTGGCCGATGTAATCTGCGACCTTCTCTAGTGTATCTTGTCGAATTCAGGAATTTTTCTGTTGAACTTGGGAATCTGCACTGAGTTTGGAATGGACCATAATATCGATGCATAAAAAATCTCTTCTGCCATCAGAATTTTGAACGGAACATAATATTGACGCACAATATTGTGTTCCGTTATGAGTGAGAAAGAGAACAACACTCATTGACATTCACTAATTCTATCAACTTGTTAAACGTTGTATCCACAAAATAAAATAATATTTCTAAACGCAACTATTTCATATATTAAAATCAAAACAAACAGTGAGTTAAAAATAATACCAAAGTATAGTTAATTAATGAAACATCCTTTTGCACAGAAACATGCAAATTAATTTATTGTATTATTTGGATTATTCAGTTTACTTTTCTCATCTGGAGTGTGATTCACACAACGTTTCGGCCGATGTAACTTTCAACCTTCTTCAGGTGTATCTTATCAAACTAAAGAATCTTCTAAATTGGACTACAGAATTTTAAATGGAATCCTGTATTTAATCCATGAGGGTAGCATGCTCTCGTTCTGTCAACCATAACCGGATAGAAGTCCTAAGCAAATCATAATTGTATTTTTCGTATCATTCGCACATAACATAATATGCAACTTCGTTCATTCTTCAGATTTTCAATTAATTATGAACATTCTGTCAAACTGCCAAGGTTATCCTTTCATCCAATCTTCAATGGAATAATGTTGTTCCGATTGATATATAGACAGTGGCAATTTACTTCATCTTCCCCTAATAATACAGCAACTATCATTAATAAAAATGATAAGAAACAATACTTTGCAATAGCAATAAAACAAAATAAATAAAAATTTATGTAAATCTTCAAACTAATGATGGGACGATTTCAATATTTTTCCCCTGATTCTAATACGATTACTGATTCTGTTCTAAATTCCCGATTCTGATACATTTACCAATTCCAATTCTTTTATAATCTCTCTCTCTCTCTCTCTCTCTCTCTCTCTCTCTCTCTGTCTATATATATATATATATATATATATATATATATATATATATATATATATATATATATCCTTTCTTAAATTTCTCGTGTTTACATTATTTATTTACATCATCCATCGATTGTTTGTTTTGCTGCAGTTGCTACTCTACTCTTCTCCATTTCCTCTTTATTTACGTCTGTTATTTATGCCAATCAGTTACTCTTGCTTTGCTTACGCTGATGTTACTACTACTATTCCATCTATTCATTTATGAGCAACCCATATATAAAACTGAAACTTTGATAATATTGCTTACTTTGTTGCACCTTGATTGTTTTCAATGGTTGGGAATAGAATGAAAGAGATGAGAGGTGGTGGGAAGAATGGAATTGATGGAATACTAATAGTAACAGAAACATAAACAAATGGGGATAACAAATTGGCATAAATGACTAATGTAAATAAAAATGTAATTGAAAAGACTAAACTAGTGTCAGCAGTAGCAAAACAGGAGGACGGTTGGAAGATGATGTAAATAAATAAATGATGTAAACTAAGAAGAAAATAAAAATGGAAATTATATATATATATATATACATATATATAAGCAAAAATATCTGGCATTGCCCATGGAAAAAAATGTAACATATTTCTGTTAAAATGTCTATCCCTTCATCATTCTATTTCCCCTCTTCCATTTCTCTTTCTCTCTCTCTATCATCGGCTATCTTTTCCACTTAGCCAATTCCTCTCTCTGGACATACACATAAGTTTTTGTAGTTCAAGGAATGAGTCTGCATAAAAGAATTTCTTGATTAAAAAAATCAGAGTTACTTCCCCTTAGTTAACATATAATCTGCCTGTAAAACCGACCCTCATCCCTGACAAAATCTGTGTCAGCTTAGGGTCAAAGAATTAATAAGTTTTTCTAAATATTAGATATTTTCATTCAGTGCAACACTGATAAAGAAAATACCAACTTTGTGGATATTTATATTGTTGCGTTTTAGTTTTAGCCAGACAATAAACATACACAGACAACTGCCATTTATATTACAGATGTCTATGATTCTTGCAGTTAAAACGTTTTTAATAAAAAACAAAAGAAAGAAAGGTAAAAAAAAAAATTGAAGCAGTTGTATATTTATTTTTTTTGTTGAAAAATTAAACCATGAAACTATTTGCAGTCTTACATGTTTTAATTTCATTCACAAAAAATTTATCAAATTAAATAATAATTTAAAATTTATATAATAGAAATAATTTTGTCAAACGATATTATTAAAATATCAATTTATGTTAATTTTAAACCACTTAGTTAAGTGAAAAAAAATAATAATAAAAAAAAATGAAATAATTGGTTCTTTCTTGTTCAAAGTTTCCTATATTAGAAAAACAAAAGGAAACATTTTTTAATGACATATGTACCCGTGACAAAACAAACAAAAAAAAAAACATTGAATTCCAAAAATCATGTAAATTGATCAAATAGTTTTATTTTTATAAAGAAAATAATTTTAAAGCAATTAATGAGAATTTGTAAGCATTGTACCAAAAATCTACTAAGTTTGAATTGTTGTTGAGTTATCTCCGTTTCTTTTTTTTAGAATTTGTTTTTCAAAATGGTGAGTATCACAATCACTCCTTGGATAATCATAGAACTCGATTAACTTATTTAAAAATAAAACTACATGATTTTTAGGACATGATATTTTTGTTTCATGACGGGTGTGTGCATTAAACAGATTTTTTCTTTATTATTATTTTCTTCTTTTAATATAAGGGGAATCCTGGACAGGAACCAAAAACTCGCAGCAAAATGAAGAGAGGATGGGGGAGAGGATGCCAAAAACGTAATACTATTTTTTTTTGACAGAAAAGATCAACAATTATAAATATCTACAGTAGTTCATAGAAGTTGTTAGAGTTTGATAAAATCACTAAGGGTTAGGTAGCATGAGAACTCACATGCGTGTACGTGTGTATGTGCGTTGTGTATATGGTGTGTGGGTGTGTATAATGTGTATGTGCCTATGTGTCTGTATGTGTTATGTGTACGTGGTGTATGTGTACGTGTTGTGTGTGGTGTGTGGGGTTTGTATGTATGTGTATATGTATGTGTATATGTGTCTAGTGTGTGTGTGTGTGCATGTGTGCACGACGTGTATGTTAGTGTGTGTACTTGCATATGTGTGTGTGTGTGTGTGTGTTCATGTACGTGCGTGTGTGTGTATGCATGTGTACGTGTGTGTGTTTGCGTATGTGAAAGAGCAATAAGTTAGATAATATAAAAATGAAAATTCCATGGCAGAGAGAGTTTCTTCATTAATTTTTTATAAGTCATCATAAGTTACTTGTTTTTGTTTTACTTCAACATAAATCAACAGGCCTCTTTCTGTAGCTAACCCCTAAATTCTATATGAGATACATAAATATCCTTAGGTCCAATCAAGATTATCCTCAACCTCACAAACGTTGAGTTCATAAACTAGTATAGAAAATTAATTTTCTTTTCCTCAATTGGTCACTTTATTATATTATAGTTTATCTTAATTGTGGGTTTTTCAGAATTTTGCTGGATTCCAGCAAAAGAAGTTATCTAGTCTGGTGGAGTATCCAGCTAAGTGTTGTCACTTGAAGTAATATTGCTAGAAAACAGTGCGTCATTCTTCATACAAACCATTGTATAACTATTGAGGGGGATCTGATTTGGGTCATTTTATTAATTTGATTAATTGGTAGGACGGAGTATCTTCGTGTCAGTTTCTTCTGACAAATTCTTTTACAAAGAAACCCTAGCCACTCAAAGATAGTGTCTAGTAGGTATTCAAGTTCTCTCCTTCGTTTCATATTAGTTCAAAGTTCAACAATTATAAATGCCAACTGATGACCCATCCAGTAGTTTATAGAAGTTGGTAGAGTTTGAAGCATCCAGCTAAGTGTTGTCACTTGAGGTAATATTGCTAGAAAAAAAGTGCACCATTCCTGAAAACTGTATTGAGGTGATCTGATTTGGGCTCAGAACACTGTTAATTTTGAAGGGAAAAGTATCCTTATGCCAGGTTGTCCTGACAAACCCTTGTACAGAGAGACCTTAAACACCCGAGAATAGTGTTCAAGTTCTATCCTTAGTTTCATTTTAGTTCAGTCAAAGTTCTCAGAAATCAAGGACCTCCCCCCCCCTTCCTGGGTCTAACACTTGATCTCTACATGAAACACATAGATATTCGAATGCTGCATTAAACTTCCTTTATCTCTCAAACACTGAGTTAGTAAAGAAGTTGAAAACATAATTTACCTTTTCCCAACTGATTATTTAAATACGTTATAATATATCTTTTTTTTGTGGTCCCTTGATTTTCTGGATTCTAAAACAAGAATTCATCTAGTCTGGTTGAGTATCCAGCTTCGTTCTGTTACTTGAGGTAACATCACTTAGAGAAGGTGCACCATTTCTCATAAAAGCCAATGTGGGTTAGCTATACCGAGGAGATCCTATTTGGCCTGCGAATACTATGTGATTTGAAATATTTAGTCAGGGTTTACTTGTAGAGAAAAGCGTCCTCATGTCAGGCCGTACTAACAAACACCTGTACACAGATATCCTAGACACTCAAGAATACTGTTTAGTAGGCATTCAAGTTCTCTCCTCTGTGTACATGTGTGACACAAGAAATATTTAACCATTTTTTTTTTTTTCAAAACCTTTTGTTGGAAAATAATGACTCGTACATGAGTAGATGATTTGAACACATTTGAAGAATTTCAACTTTGAACTTTCTGGCAATAAAGGTCAATTTGTTTTTATAAGATTTGCTGAATTCTTTTATAGGCCTTATTTTTTTATCTTCTGTTTCATTTTTTAGTCAAACTTTTTGTCATTCTTCAGCGACAACCATTAAATGATTATTCTTTGTTTTTATAATCCATTCTGCATTAGAATTAGTGTTGGGACGATCAATCAGAATTGGGTATCGGAAAAATTGGTGCCTATTTTTAATATCCTCCAAAAAACAAAAAAAATAAACAAAAGACAAAAAAAGCAAAAGACAAAAAAAAAAGAAAAAAAAGCAAGAAACAAAAAAAAAAAAAAAAAAAAAAAAAAGCCAAAAAAAAAAAAAAAAAAAAAAAAACAAACAAGCAAAAAAAAAAAAAAAAAAAAAGCAACCCCCCCCAAAAAAAAAGCAAAAAAAAGCAAAAAAAAAAAAAAAAAAAAAAAAAACAACAAAAAAAAAAAAAACGAACAAACAAAAAAAAAAGCAACACCCGCAAGTGAACTTTCGCTTTTGCAAAAAATATATGGGCATATTATATGAGTTTTATGATAATCTTTACTTATATATAAAATACATTTTGTCTGTGTTTATGTAAGTTCATTCCCTATGGACTCTAAAACGGCTATTTTGAAATTTCACACAAATATACCTTATGTGTCTGGCAGTGTTCTTAAATAGGTTTTGTATCAGAATGCCCCTGATAAGTATCAAAATCGATAATCGAATAAATCCGATCACAGAAGGAACAGTCTGATTTTGACCCAAGTTAACACCCTGATACAGCCTAACATTATAAATGCATTTGAAAAGTTTTATCACAGCACATATAGAAAGGCCCGGAGTATAATTTAACAGTAATTCTTTGATAAAACAAGGGTGCGTTCGAAATGCATGCTTCTGTTTAGAGCACAACTGAGCTATGATACTTGACCTTTGAATTTTAAACTTTAATTCAAGCCATTATATATAAAAATAATTTTATAAAGTCAACTGCAGGTTCTCTACAATGTAATGTAAACTACAATATATTGTGAACTTAGTTACTGTGTGGAGGTATGTGAAGCTTCCTCTTGGTGCACCATGATGGGTCCCCGATTAGAGCAGGCAATCAATAAATTCCACTGATTTCAATGACAGTATGAGTATTGAAAGTGTGGAACATTCGTTCTTGTTCAATCCCGAGCAACGTCGAGTCTTTCTGCTAGTCCATAAATAATAAAAACAACACTATTTTTTTTTCTATTTTTGCATTTTCAAAAATATATGGACATATTACATGCGCTTTTATGATGATCTAGAAATTTAAAAAACAAAACAAAACAAAAACTTTATAGTTCTATATATTTAGAAATTAAAAAAGAAACTTTATAGTTATGCATATTTAGAGATTAAAAAAACTTTATAATTATATATATTTAGAAATTTAAAAAGAATCAGAATCAGTAATTGTATCCAAATTGGGAATTTAGAATGGAAGCATTAATTGTATTAGAATGGAAAAATGTTAGGATCATCCTATCATTAATAAGAATATGAAATTTATGTGTTAATAAACACGTATGACTACTTTTAATGCGTGTGTCTTTGTGTGTGTGTGTGTGTGTATTTTGTATTGACGTAACTTTTATAATAACTTCTAAATTACTTTTATTTATTTTTAATCAAATATTTATTGACCCCCCCCCCCAAAAAAAAATGCAATAGCTTGAAATAAACAGAAAATTTTTAAAATCCTATTTAAAAAAAAAAATAATTATTAAATCAAATTGCCCACAATGCGTTTCGGTTTATTTATAAAAATCAACGATTTTAATCTTTTGTTAAAAATTAAAAAAAAAAAAAATTATTTTGTGATAATTTTACTTGATTCTGAAAATTTGAATTTTTTCTTTCATCGATTTAAATTTCCAGATAAATTTTATTCCTATTTATTTTATTTATCTTGTTTTCAAGAGGTTAGATACAAGTGTGGGGTTTGATAAAAAAGTTTCTGAGGAACAAACTGGATCAACTTGACACACCCAAGTTCTCAGTCCATGTCTTTAGCCATAGTCTTAATGTATGGTTGCTTATTGTATCTATTTGCTTCCCCACCAAAGCAAATTAGGCACAAGGCCGTTTTTAATGTGGGGTAAAAACCAGCTCCCCTAAAAGTAGGCAAAAAGGGGGCACTCTGGTTACCAAAAATAATAACTGTCCCAGTATAGAGGGTTTCCCCTCCATTGACTGGTACAAATTATCTTAAGTGCATCATCTGCAGAACAAATACTACACTTTGATCCCGGCACGAAGGTCAAGAACAAGTATGATTGCTTATTATTTAGCAAGAATGACTTTTAACAGGGTTTTATTGATCCCAAACAACTTACTTTTTTATTTATTTGAAACCATTTAATAAAATTTGGGGATTTTTTGTAATTTTTGGATATATTACTATTTCGACATGACAATTAAGTATGTGATATTATTTTAAAAATTGGGCGGCCGAAAAGTCCCAGGACACTATACATGTATTTTTAATAAAACACAGTATTTTTTAATGAAACACACAGAAAACATATATATTCAACAAAAAAAGAGAACTTTATTAGAAACAAAGCAGAAAACAACTAGAGTAATTTAGTGGTCTAGGGGATCAGTATGTTGGCCCTCGTTGTTCTTGCACAATTCCATTCGCCTCCAGGTTCTTTGTGCCATTTTTTTTTTAGAGAATTCCTTGATACGCTAGCAAAAGCTGCAATAATCGCATGCTTTAGCTGATCAATGGTTTCGTATCTAATACCAGAAACTTGACCTTTAATTAAACCTCATAATGAGTTGTCTGGAGTGGTCAAGTCGTGTCCTGGGACTTTTCGGCCACCCTGCATCTTAACAAACACCAAAAAAAGTTGCTTGTGCATTTTTGCCCAAATTGCAAAAATTTTTAGGGGAGGTAGGGGTCACTAAAAAAATAAAAACAAAACAAAACAAAAAAAAATCAGAAGAAAAAAATATGGTTTACCTGTGAAGAGATCCGGAATCCCGTTTAAAATAAGGGGATACAAAATCCATTTTTGGATCAAATCTTTGGATGTATGTTTCGATGGAATTTAGCATGAGTGCGAATCTCCGGCCCCCCAAAAAATCTTCAAAACGTTTTTCTTTTTTGAAGAATTAATTCACAAAATATAATTACATTCGAAAAAATTTATATCTTCGAAAAATATTTAATAAATGTAAAACGTGTGTTTAAATAAACTTCCAATGTATCATCTATCAATTTTGACCAGTCAGCATTTATTTATCTTTTTATACTAATGAGTCATCACTTATAAAGGCCAAAAGCTATTTGAGGATAAAGGCTAATGAGATTGTCAATGGAATAAACTATGAGAGACTTTAAAATGATAAATGGAATAGACACATTTTGATTACTGAAGTAGATAGGTCTGCAAGTATATGTTGATATTAGGCTTAAAGACTACAATGTTGTAGTCAGTAAGAAAGCAATCCAATGGCAGCATGTTCCAAGGATGGGAGGTTCTTGGAAAGAAACTCAGTTCATGAAAATTCTGCTTAGTTTTAGGTACAGAGAAAAGAAAATTCTTTGCAGTTGTGGTAATAAGACGAGTTATTGCAGCAAATGTTTTACAGTGCGGAATAGAGATCGGAGCTCAGTCGAGCACCTTTGTGGAAATGATGATAAAGATGGAGAAAATCTAGTGTTTTTAACAGTTTTTAATTTTAAGCAATTTAAAAATTAATTCTTACTTCATTCTGCAATACTCTATACTATTTTATAAAGAGCAATATATATATTACAGAAGATCAGAATAACATCGGTACCGTCGGTTTCAACTCCAAACAAAGAGGGTCTATAATTTCTCCTTTACTGGACTTTCTTCAGCCTCTGTTTACATATATATATATATATATATATATATATATATATATATATATATATATATATATATATATATATCCGTCGTGTCACACCAAAGTTAATGAGTAAGAAAACAAACTACCGGAAAGTATTTAGGGGAGTTAAGAAAGCAAATCCATTTCCACAATTTTCTTTCATTTTTTTTTCTTTTTGTTTTCTGTGCAGATTTTTTACTTTCCTGTTTTCTCTCAGTCTTTTTTTATTTTTATTTTTACATTATTTTTAACACCATCAATTCTGGTTATTCTCTATGAATATTAATGCAGACATTGGCGAAGCATACTTTCCCCCCCCATCATTTTTGACAAAAAGTTATATACACTTGTTTATAGAATAAAAGGATTATCATTATCAGACTTGCTCCCAAATTTGTTAAAAACACACAAAAAACTTCTTTTTTTTTTTTTTTCAAAAAAGATTGATGCTTTGAAATTCTCTCATAAAGTGATTGAAAGTTGAAAAGAAAATGTCTGCCGTCAAAAGAGAAGGTTGATGTGGGTCGATATAGAAATCATTTCTGTTCTTCGGATGTTTGTTTTATGTTCAGCTACCTGCCATTTCAGGTGTTAGAATGCATCGCAGACTCGTGATAATAAAGAGGTGCCGAGGTGTACACGTATATCCATCACCCACGCATGATAATTAATAATGTGTAACCTATATGCGCGTGTGTGTGTAATTCTTTTAAATAAATGTGCGTGTAATATATAATTATTTTATCTATACAAATATTAATAAATAAATGAACAAAGAATAAAAATTAATTAAAAAACATTGTAATAAAAACATATTTAAAAAAAAACAACAAATTAATGTTCTAATGCAGCTCTAGATGTTATTGGGTACTATTTTATAAACACTAGAGTTTCAATGAATTAACAGTTGGGGAAACAATAACCATACAAATACTATATGTGTGTGTGTGTGTGTATGCAATTCTCTCTCTCTCTCTCTCTCTCTATATATATATATATATATATATATATATATATATATATATATATATATATATATATATATATATTGTGAAAGCTTTTTTAACCTTGAAAACTATAAGAAAATTGTAAAAAAAAAAAAAGTTTTTAGTTCTTCGTTGAAAAATTATTTTGTCAGAAAGTCATTTCATCTGCAATCGCTAAATGAATTTGCTCCCTCGAACTCACAATAGTCTAAAGTGTTCAGAGATCATCAGTTGTTTACCATGAAACATTGTTTCGGGGATTTAAAAACAAAACAGTATATTAAATCATGGCTACTCAGCAGTGTTGATCAAATACCACCTCCCTTAAACAACAACAACAACAACAACAAAAAATGTTCCGGATAGTGGATGCAAATTTTTTTGTTTCAGATTAATTAGGCTAATCTATTCATGTTATATAATAAAAAAAAACGTTTCCTTACCTGTCTCATTCGTTCTTATCTTCAAAAAACGAAAGTATATTATTTTGTTATTTAGAAATCTGTTGTATTTATTTGGTTCGGATCAATCCACTATACATACTGATCCCCCATCTTTTTTGTTATTAATATTCTATTTATATATTTACTTATGTATGTGTGTGTTTGTTCAATCCTTTTAAATATATATGCGTGAGTGTGTGCATGCAATCTTTTTAAATATATAAGTAGCAATAAAATATGTGTATTTATATAAACAGTGTGTGTGTATGTGTGTGTGTGTGTGTGTGTGTGTGTGTGTAATTCGTTTAAATATTTATTTATATGCCTCCTTTCTTGGATTAAGCACTGTGGTATGGAATGTCATCAACTACCATTGGCGATAATGCAAAGCTTTTTGCAAAAAAAAAAAAAAGGAAAAAGGCAAACATAAAAAAAACAGTGTAGCATCCTCCAGTACATTTAAATATCTATATGCCCCCTTTCTTGTGTAAAGCACTGTGGTAAGGAATGTTATCAACTACCATTAGCGATAATGCAAAGCTCTGTGTAAAATACAAAAAAAAACAAAACAGTATAGCACCCTCCAGTAATTATGAATGTTTATATAAACATTCAAATTTCATTTCCTCACAACGCCTGACTGAATGGTTAGAACTGCCGCCTGTCAACTAGGCGATCGTTGGTTTAGTCTCAACTTAAATCAGTTGCCTCTCTAGCCACACCAAAGAACTGTGATACAGTTTCTCGTTTGATAACTATATATGTATATGTAGTGTACTACTGATAAAAAGATATTACAGGGATAAAAATGATATAGTGTGTAATACGAGTCTTAAACAGAGGTTTAGATCTGACGACCTCAGAGGAAGATTAAATCTGGAGAGTATAGAGAAATGTGTACAGAACAGGAAACTTTGTTGGTTTGGTCACGTTGAAAGAATGGGTCAGAGTTCTTGGGTTAATAGATGGCAGAACAGTTGAGATAGGACGGTCAGCTTACACGTGGAAGGCCAAGGAAAACGTGTGCGGATGTTATAAAAAAAGATTTAAGACAGTGGGATAAGCAAAGACCTGGTCAGAGATAGGTTAGTTTTGAAGTCGACTTTTTAAAAACATGTAAAGCGGGCGCTAAACTGAATATGATGGTGATGATGATGACTACTGAATGCATGTGTATGTATTATGAAAGGGAGGGAGGGAGGGAGACAAGAGAAGAGAGAAAAAGGAAGAAAAAATGTATGCAGGGGGGGGGGTAGAGAGCATGGGAGGGAAAGAGGGGGTAGAAGAATGTATGCACCAATTCTGATCGTGTTGTTATTGTTCCAGGTAGATTGCTGATGTCTTTGAAAGAATTAGGTAATTAACCGCGAATTATTAACACACAAACGAAAGATGAGAGAATGCACTGAAGCGGAACACAATCTTGTTGATATACGTGTACGAGTCAGCATGTTAGAGTTGAACGTAGATTCCGTCGTAAAAATCTTAGAAAGTGGCCCGTGTATCTGCACGCCATGACAAAGTGGCAACCATTTTCTACAAATATTCATGTACGTGTATATATATATATATATATATATATATATATATATATATATATATATATATATATATATATATATATATATATATATATCTTCTGTCTTTGAGTGCTATGACGGGTAGTGGTGGTGGTGGGGGGGGTCGTCGAGTAGTTGCAGGCATCGTTTCTCGTGTTAATTCACTAGCAAATGTGGACGAATATGATATGAATTAATTCCCCAGGAAATGGCTGGTGTGCATATCACATATGACGACCTTCTCTTCCGGGACTGTTATTATTCTCTTGTGAACTGTGACATTGTCGTTGCTTGGGTCAAATTAAGAAGGCAGAGTTTTTTTTTTTTTTTTTTTTTTTTTTTTCAGGCAAGACAGATAACGGAAGGAAAGAGAATGCTGCAAGAAAAGAAAGTGTGAGAATAATTGGTGGAATTTTATTGCCATTTCTGCTTTGAGACGTCTTCCTTTCTTAGCACATGGTTTAATTAGTCTCTCGGGTTCAAGGAGGAAACAAACGTGACGATTTTATGTGTAAGGGCTATCCAGTGTTGGGTGGGTAAAACCTATTTCTGTTAAAACTTATCTCTACCCCTCTCTATCCTCCTCTCTTACTTCACCCTCTCTCCAAACCCATCCTTGTTCAGCCCATACCTCTCTAGATGGGCGCACACACAACCCTCCTTTATATAATAGATTCCTTGTGGAAGTAGTCGGCATTTTATTTTCAAATTAGTATATAATAACAGAAATTTGCCACCCCCTGACGAAATTTGGCCCAGTTGATCGCCCTCTTCCGCGCGAATAAATTTGTCTAAATTGTAAACATTATTCAACATTGCTCAATAATATATAAACTTTTGGGTTGGTTGTTTTGTATTGTTCTTCTTTTAACTGGACATACAAGGACTGCAGTAATTGCTTTTTTATATAATAGGTAAGAAATTATGAGAAGCAAAAATTATATTTTATTTTAATCGTGGCAATACCAAAGAGAGTAGAACTAATATCTTGATGGCCCAACTTCCCACTTAGATTTTCCCCTTTATGCTTCAATAGCAACGTGCCTTATTTGGAACCCCCCCAAAAAAAAAAAACAAAGTGAACCTGACACAGTTTAAAATGATACTTAGAAGGGTTAAACAGTTTCTTGATAAGCAAATATATACAAGATTATGACATGATGGACTTTATTTTTTTATTCAGTTTTCACCCCAAACAAGGCACAGTGTCACTTTGAATTAAGGGGCTACTATCGGAGACATAAGTTGCAGAGGTATTATGAAAAGAGATAAGTAGCAAGATGTCTGTTCACATTACATTTGAACTTCTGCATGTCAGTACAGGTGGGAAAGCAGAATCTTGGAAGGGAGTTCCAACGTCTAGCAGTTTTGGGGAAGAAACTATCGGAGTAGAACGCTTTCTTACACCTAAGGATCTCTACTGTGAAGGGGTGAGATTTAGCTTCTTCTCGGGTTTGTCGGAGGTATTTACGTCGAGGGGGTACAAGTGCTTGTAGTTTATCAGAGCATTCACCATTAAAGTATTTGTAGAACCAGCAGAGGGATGCAACATTTCGTCGATGGGACAGAGGCTGAAGCCTAGATGACAGTTCAGGATCTATCAGGTTGGCGACTCTCTTTTGAGCCCAGTCCAGAAGTGAGAGACAAGTAGTAGATGCACCAGCCCAAATGTGACAACAGTACTCCATACATGGGCGAATGGTTGCCTTATAGAGTTACAGGATACTTCCAGGTGTAAGTAGTTTTCTAGCACGGTAGAGAGAGCCCACCTTCTTCGCAGCAGCCTTGGCAATGCTATCAATGTATCTATTCCAGGTCATGTTTCCTGTAAACGTTAGGCCGAGGAATTTAAAGGAAGTACTTTCAGGTAATGTGTTCTTGGCCATTGCTATTAATGGTTAAGAAAGTTTCTTGTAATTATTGAAGGAAAGGAGTGGCTGGTTACTTTTAATACATCTAAAACCAAGCTTCTCTCTTTACATCATCAACATTCTGATCCACATCTGGCATCAATTGAAATGAATGGCTCTCGTCTTCAGGAGGCCTCAAGTTTTGACAAGCTTCTGGGCTTGACCTTTACTCCTGATCTTAAATGGAACACGTACATCAAATCTGTTGCCAAGGCCACTGGAAAAATGGTGGGATCTTTCTATCGATCCGGTAAATATCTCACTGCTGATGCTATTCTCTATCTATATAAGAGCCAGGTACGTCTAAGGATGGAATATTATTGCCACATATGGGCAGGAGCTGCTAGAAAGGACTTGTCCTGCCTTGATAGAGTTCAAAATAGACTTCGTAGCCTCGTAGGAGATGTCCTTTTCTCTTCCTTGCAACCTCTATCTCACAGAAGAGATGTTGCGAGTTTGTCTCTGATGTATCGTTATTTTCATGGAAGGTGTTCAACTGAGCTTCAATCTATGGTCCCCCCTTGCCAAACTTTGACAAGAAACACTCGTCTAGCTGTACACACTATCACTAATTCCCCCCACTCTTTATCTGTGCCTAAACCTAAACGTAGATTCCATGAACAAAGCTTCTTTCTTAGAACTGCACGCCTGTGGAATTATCTTCCATTTTCCTGCTTTCCGGCTGACTACAATATGGTTGTGTTCAAGTCTAACGTAAATAAGTTCTTGATGAGCCGTTCTATATAAGTTATCAAATTTACCAAATTTTCATTACCAATGATTATTATATTGTCCAATGTCTACTGTACACTCTTTAACCCTTATCCTTGAGTGGCCTCTTGGCCTTGAAGTGGTGATGCCTATGTAAAAAAAAAAAAAAAAAAGGAAACAAGCTTAGTCTTGGCAGTATTGAATGTGACCATCGATTTTTGTCCCCATTCCACTACAGATTAGAGGTCATCCTCTAGTGTTTCTGCCATTTCCTTAGATATGTGTTCATTTGTTTTCCCCTCATGCCTGTTATAGAGAGTGGTGTCATCAGCAAATATACCCATCTCCGAAACAATTTTATCAGGGAGGTCATTTATGAATATCAAGAATAATAAAGGTCCAAGGATAGAACCCGAGGTACTCCCGCATTTATATCACATTGTTTAGATGTATGACCGTTGAGGACAAACTGGATTTTTCTCTTAAGAAGGATTTAATTACATTATGTATTCTTCCAGTGATACCATATGATCTAATTTTCCTTAGAAGACTATCGTGCCATACTCTGTCAAAAGCCTTAGATATATCAAGGGCTACCACTCTACCCTCCCCCGTTTTGTCCAGTGAACAGTATATATGTTCATAGATTACAGTTAGGATATCTTCCATGGAACGGGCTTGTTTAAATCCATATTTATTGTCGGTCAGGAGTTTAGCAGCTGTAAGGTGATGGACTAGAGCTTGATTAATTAAGGACTCAAATATTTTGGCGAAAAACGGGAGAAGGCTAATGGGGCAATAATTTATAGGTGAGTTCTTTTGCCAGAAGTTTTGAAAACTGGTACCACAGAAGCGGTTTTCCAGCAGGCAGGAAAGCAAGATTCGTTAAGGCATTTGTTGTAAAGTTTGGAGAGAACTGGAGCAACTTCAGTGGAGCATTTTTTTAATAGCACAGCTGGGATGAGATCGAGTCCACATGCTTTGGAGGTATCTAGGTTTTTATGATACCAAGTACCTAAGAAAGGGTGATTTTCAAATCATCTAGTGTGGCGTCTGTCTGCAAAGGAAAGTCAGGGAGGGAGTGGTGTGCCGAGTTCAATGTGGAGTTTGAGGCAAACCGACTGGCAAGCAAGTTAGCCTTCTCGGTTGCTGTACAAACAACCTCATGATTGTTTAATAGTGGGGGAATCGTTGACTGCCCATTATTTGGAAGTTAAAATCAAGTTAGTATTTTACATAGTAATAGGGGAAAAAACATTTTAATGTTTTAATATATTTTTGGTTTTGAGTGATACAAAAACACAATCACGCTTCTTGTAGCGTATTCACACATTTCAAACTTTTTTTTCATATTACATGCGTTGTACTAAATAGATTTTAAGTTGAAATGGTTCCTCATGAAATATTAAAAAAACTATTTTTTATCACCTATGCATTTTTTGTACAGGGTGGAACGATAAAATTGTCGCATTCGCAAAGACGTCATGATTCCATTTCCATTTGATGAAAACCGGCTTTCTTTTTTTTTTGTTGCAGACTATCTACTAGTTGGCAAGTTGTGTACAAATCTTAAGAGCGATAGGAGCCTTCTATCATGGTTGAAAATGCCACAATGTTCCACGAGTGAGATCGGTGATGTGCCACTGTACAACTCATGCTCTCTTCTGATCCAAGTTATGACAATAGGACCATTTCCAGCACCCTCAAAATGTAAATCCGGACGGTTCAATGCTTGAAGGTACAGTTCAACAAAGTTTCCAGCTATGGTCTTTGGAGTGGTGTCAAGTGAAAGCCACATCATGCCACCTCACATCTTCGAAGTCGGATTGAAAATCAACACCAAAGTGTACCTATATATGCTGAAGAGTGTGGTGATTCCCTAGTACAATCAGGTGACTGCTGGCAGACCCTGGGTGTGGCAGCAGGACTTGGCGTGACCCACAAGTTCAAAGAGACCCAAGCTTGGCTTCAAAAGGAGTGCTACGACTTTGTACCCTTCTCTCACTGGCTCCCCCGACCTGAACTCACTGGACTACTTCGTTTGGTCATATGTCTAGAACATCACCAACATGACCTCCCACAACACCAAGGCCAACCTGATTGCCACCATTCATCAAATATTTACCAAGCTTCCACTGGTGATTGTGGAAAAGGCATGCTCCCAGTTCTGGACCTGTATCAAGGTGGTGATTGAGACTGAAGGCGGCTACATTGAATAGATGTCAGCTCTACTACATAATCAAGTTACCTGAATTGATTTTTTCAATAAAAGTTTTAAAATAAAGCTGTAGAATTGTTTTCTTTAGGGCGACAATTTTATCGTTCCACCCGGTATTACTCGTTTTTTAATTCATCAGTTTAAAATGCAGAAGTCAAATATTTGGCCCTTGTTTTTCTGAAAATGAAACCCTTCCTTCCAGCAGTCCCGTCCGGTCGGGTTCGATCACAACTCTCTTTCCAGAAAAAATAACATAGCTGATGGATAATTACCTATACATGGCCAAACTTCACATGCTTTTGTGATGTAGCCGGGTTGACAAATAGTAGTTTTTCGTCAGTCAAGAAAACAAACTTGCAACACAAATTCGTTTGTTAGAAAAATATAAAATTATTATTTAATTTCTTGCTTTGTGTGTGCTTCAATCAGTAGACAGGAGTGGAGGAGAGTAGGAGGTGGTGGATTCAGTGACGACCCGTGGCTTTTTTTTAATTGGCTCACTTCTCTTCCGTATCGCTAGAAAATGACCTCCAGACTATAGCGGAATGGGGATGTAAATGGATGGTAACATTTAATACTAGTAAGGCTAAGCTGCTCTCCTTTAACAATTACAAGAAGTCTCTCCAACCATCGATATTCATGACAAATAGCACCCTACCTGAGAATTCTTCCTTCAAACTCCTTGGCTTAACATTCACAGGAAATATGAACTGGAACAAATACTTTTTCCTATGCATGGAGTATTGTTGCCACATCTGGGCTGGTGCATCTACAACTAGTCTCTCCCTCTTGGTTAGGGTCCAAAAAAGGGTTTCCAATCTAAAAGGTCCCACTTTGTCACCTAGGCTCCAACCTCTGTCCCATCGCCACAATGTTGCATCTCTGTGCCTGTTTTACAATTATTTCAATGGCATGCCCTCTGATGAACTCTTTGCATTTGTGCCCCCTTGGCATACATACCCCGACAAATCCATTTAGTAGCAAAATCACACCCATTCACTGTTGAGGTCCCTACATTTTACTCTAATAGGTTCTTCCCTCGAACAGCTAGATTTTGGAATTCCCTTCCTGCTACCCGCTTCCTAGACTGTACTGATATGCAGAAGTTCAAATGTAATGCAAACCAACATCTTGTTAAATTTTTTTAGGCATGGTCCCATTGAAAAAGAAAATTTTGACATGAACATGTGAACTCAAAAATATTTTCAGCCAATGGAAATCTTTCTAAACCTCAAAACCTATATGTGAATGTAGTAAGCCAATGCGAACTTAAAAATTCTTATAAGACCTGGTCAAAAAAATCAATTTGAAACAGACTATTAGCCTACCAAACAAAAGGCACCCAAGAACGTCTACTCAACATCCCACCTCCTGCCTTTGAGCCAGGGTAGCAAGGCGAAAGAACTTAATGACTCTTGCATCCAGACTTTTATAACTCGTGCACATCAACAAAGAAAAACAGAGGTAAATGCACACACATGCACAATGCCAGGCTTATATATAATTATATTAAAAAAAAATCCTCAACAATTAATAATAATGGCTCTGCGCCCAGTGATATTCAAATGTTTTATAAAATTGTGTACCCATAAAAATCTTTTTTAAATATTTGAGGAAAAGGTACTTCTGGTAGTAACAGTAGCGATTACAAACGACCATGGCAGCAGTGACAGCTCATGATTTACAATTTTGAGTCTGTGTTTGGTTTATAAGCTTGGTCCTGATTGGTGTAAGCATTAAACTTTACTTCTGGCTTGACCAATCAGAAGCCATCTCTCAGGCGAGCTGAACATGCTGATTACAATTCACTCAACTTCTTTACACAAACACGTTTTGAACTTTGAGCATTTACTAACATAAAAATAATTTTTATATCCTTATTTCTTTCATAAAAATATTTTCTTATAAACTTTCGTATTTGTATTTATTATTAAAGAGAAAAATTTTACAAAGGAAACCAAAATACATTTTTTTCTCCTTAGCTCTAATTCAATGTTTAAAAACATAAATTTGACAAAAGGAGGTAGCTAAGGGGTGGGATAAAAAAACAAACTATCAAGACGTCTTTCGGCCGATACTTTTCAAAATGTACGTTGGCCATAGGTGAACATTTATTGCAGTGCCAGATCTGCACTGGTGGATACACAGATGAAATTTTTTCTATCTTATAGAGAGCATGCTCGAGAATTCACTTAAAAATTCTCGAGGTGGTATCTATTAATTTGCGCCAACCGTCTCTGTGTAAACAAAAAGAACATACCCAAAATTTGGAACTCATGGGTGTTCGTTGAGATTGTTTCCTTTCTCATTTCCTCTATACTATTTTTTTCTACTCTCACTAATAATTTATGGTCGTTTGCTAATGTTCATTTTGAAAAGTACTGACTGAAAGACGTCTTGATAGAGTTTTTTTAATACCCCACTCCTTATGTACCCCCTTTTGTCTAATTTATGTTTTTAAACATTGAGTAAGAGATTTTTTAGAAGTGTATTTTAGTTTCCTTTCTTTATAAAGGTTTTTCTTTTTTTAATAATTGTTGTGGTGGCACCCACTCATTTACATATGTGAATAATATTACACATAAATAGCAAGACTCGGTTAGCCTGAGTGTGTGTTAACCAGAAGCCACCAAAGGCCGAGCCGAGAACAGATAGGTTCTCCAACCAAGACTCTTACTTGACAACCATTATGTAAATATACTGTAAATATACTTTTCCTAATACACTTCTCATTGATCTACCTTTGTTTGTTGAGTCTTCATTTGTATTGCCTTATACGTTATTTGGTTCAACCTGCAAACATAACAGTTGGCGACGAAGATGAACGTCAAACATAACAATAATATATAGTTAAGTTATATTAAAAAAAAACCCTCAACAATTAATAATAATGGCTCTGCGCCTAGTGTTATTCAAATGTTTTATAAAATTATGTACCCATAAAAATCTTTTTAAATATTTGAGGAAAAGGTACTTCTGGTAGTAACAGTAGCGATTACAAACGACCATGGCAGCAGTGACAGCTCATGATTTACAATTCTGAGTCTGTGTTTGGTTTATAAGCTTGGTCCTGATTGGTGCAAGCATTAAACTTTACTTCTGGCTTGACCAATCAGAAGCCATCTCTCAGGCGAGCTGAACATGTGATAGAAGTTAATAAAAAGGGTTAACACAGGGTCTACTTTTTCTTTCCCGATCATAATTGTGGACTTGTGTTCCGTTATTAACACTCTTCTCTTTTCTATTCCTCTTTTAATTTACACGCTAACGAAGATGAACCAATAAAGTTATTTAAAATGTTAGCACCAGAATTTGTCTTTCTGTTCTACAAAGTAAACTGCATACAATCAAGTAACAGAGCGCACGTGAAAATATCAGCAGCAGCCACGTTACAATAACCCAACGCCCCATTAGCATATCTGCTAAGTGAAGTACGTATTTTGAACATAGTAAAAGAAAAGCTTTGGGATGTAACAGTGGCTATGTGGTTTATGGCTCGGATTGAAAACCTGGAAGTATCAAGTTCGAGTCCAGTTCAAGTCCACATAAAAAGTTTTATCACCTCAAACTATCAGTTTGTGTCTAACGTCCTGGAGAGAAGATAAATAAAATAACGTTTTTATTTTTGAACTCGTACAACCCCCCCCCCCCCCCGAATGATGTCATATAATATGCAACAACAGACAAGAACAATTTAGATAATTTTAGACATTCAGGTGATGAATGGATGAATAAACATTTTTACTATTATGGGATGGATTGATAAATAAACAATTTTACTATTATGGGATGGATTGATGAATAAACAATTTTACTATTATGGGATGGATTGATGAATAAACAATTTTACTATTATGGGATGAATTGATGAATAAACAATTTTACTATTATGGGATGGATTGATGAATAAACAATTTTACTATTATGGGATGGATTGATGAATAAACAATTTTATTATTATGGTATGGATTGATGAATAAACAATTTTACTATTATGGGATGGATTGATTAATAAACAATTTTATTATTATGGGATGGATTGATGAATAAACAATTTTATTATTATGGGATGGATTGATGAATAAACAATTTTACTATTATGGTATGGATTGATGAATACACAATTTTACTATTATGAGATGGATTGATAAATAAACAATTTTACTATTATGGGATGGATTGATGAATAAACAATTTTACTATTATGGGATGGATTGATGAATAAACAATTTTATCATCATGGGATGGATTGATTAATAAACAATTTTACTATTATGGGATGGATTGATGAATAAACAATTTTACTATTATGGGATGGATTGATGAATAAACAATTTTATCATCATGGGATGGATTGATGAATAAACAATTTTACTATTATGGGATGGATTGATGAATAAACAATTTTACTATTATGGGCTGGATTAATGAATAAACAATTTTAGAATTATGGGATAGATTAATGAATAAATAATTGTAGTCAAAATTTTAGTTTCTTTTCATAAATCCATGACTCCTATGTAACAAACGCTAATAATGTTGAAGGGAAATAAAAAGTAGAAATTGTGTCAACAATATAATTTAATAATCATTCTAGTTTTATTTTCAGAATAATAAATACAGAAATTAAATTATGAAGTAGTTAAGATAATTTCATTAGATAATTTTAAAATTTATTAAAATTCTAAATTTTTATTAGATAATTTTTTTAATTTTATAAGATAATTAGCTCCAAATATTTAGAAAATTGTGCCATAGTTTTAGTGTTTGAAATTTTCAAACGGTCACAAATCTGGTACTGTTATGCAGTTGCAATAGTGATTAAAAAACAAACAAACAAAACAAAACACGATATATTAACATGATTATGCTGAAAATTTAAACATATCAGGGCAACCCAACATTGCTCAAGAGAGTAGTAAGTAATTTATTTTTTTATCAAGAACAATTAATCTCCTACTGCTACCAGCACAAGGTAAATACATTTAATGGAGGTAAAACTTATAAACCAAAACTAAAAAACAATTAAAAAGTAAATGTATAATATGAGGTGATAGTGTTTGTATATCTTGCTGAAACTTGAAAAATACACAACAAACTCCTATTTTGGTATTTTTGTTTTTTAATTCTGAAAATAATAAAAAATTTAAATTTCGGGAATTTTGGAATCAAATGGTTATTCATATAATTTAATGGTATCAAGAAGTAATCATGATTTTTAATGTTATCATGTAAAGGGAGATAACTCTGATTTTTTTCACAGAATTATTTCGCTTATGTCGACTTTAATTTAGTGTGTGTGTATGTCCAGAGAGAAGAACGAGCTGAATGAAGAAAGAGGAGGCGGCTGGAGAAGAAATAGGGATAGAAGTTATGTTACGCTTTTGCTCTGGGCAATGCTGAGTAGACATGCTAGTCTTACTTAAAAGACATATCTAATATATAAACGGCTATATGTCTGTCTGTTGGTCTGTCTGTCTCCATATTATCAAACTCTATCTCCTCAAAAACGAAAAGTCACAGAGCGGCGATAGCGGCCTCAAATGATTGGATTTTTTACGAACCATTCTTTTATGGGTCTTTAGCTAAATAAAATTGTTTTTAAGGGGTCAAAAAATGGGTCAAAGTTGAATAAATCGTTAAAAATTTTGTACATTCATCTTAGTTTATTTTTAATTGGTTTATATGTGTCACGTTGGTACAGTGGTAACATCACCATCTTTGAATGCAACAGTTTCAGTTTCGATTCTAGCTGATGGCACCCAAATATTTTTTTTTACTTTTGAAATCACAACTCTATAATAATATATACAAAATCTGGACAAATTAAAATATTATATGTGTAAAGCCCCCACCCCCACCCCCATGCTCGTATGTGAATGAAGTTTTACAAAACAAAAGAAAAAACATGCAAATTTTACTTAAAAACAAAAACAAAAACAAAAACTAATCTGCTTTATCTACTGAATCTATAAATAAACCATCTGTCTGCAAATTAATTTCTGTTTCACTTACAAAAAATTAAAAATAAAGGAAATGTTTTTTGTGTAAGTGATTATTCTTTCTTTTCTATATTATCATTATCATCATCATTTATCATTAAGATTAAGCCGTCTTTGCTTTGCTCATAAAAATAAATTTGCAAATGTGATTATTGAAATGAATTGGACACACGTATGCATCTACTTTCTTATATGGATAGGTAATTAAAAAATAATGCAAATAATTTTAAGAATAAACAAGATGAATTAAAAAATAATCTTAAAAATAAAATAAAAATTCGGTGATTGTGTTGTTTACAGACCGTGTTATATTTTAGACAGGATTTTCAATTAACTTTTTAAGGTAAATTTTGTTTATCAACTTGTTAGTTGAAAATACAGAATGGTTAAAAGTCCACTCCTATCTCCATGTTAAGAATGGCTTTCCAATTCCAATTAACCGTCCCAATTTAGTTTTTATGTGCAGATCATCATATAATGTTTAGATCACTCTGACAGACATTAAAAAGCATTTAAAAAATAAATGTTTAAATTTCAACAGTATTTCTTGCAGTTAACGGTAGCAGACAGACATGGATTTTGTTGCCGGATTCGAATCTATCGACCGGTGTTAATCATGACACCTTGTTCTGACGATTCCTGAAAGGATGAAACACTAGTGTCTGTAGGAATTTAATAATTATTATAGTAAATAAGTATATATATATATATATATATATATATATATATATATATATATATATTTTTTACACACTGGTCACCACTTATCAAAGCCCGGAAGCCACTCAGGGATAAGGGTTATTGCAAGTACATTACATTAGTGTGGAGATTTGATGAAGTGTTTACTTAAGGGGCGGTTCATTAGGAATTTGTTAACGTTGGACTTGAAGACATCCAAGTTGTAGTCAGGTGGGAAGCAGGCAGACGGAACAGAGTTCCACAGGCGTGCAGTTCTAAGAAAGAAGCTTTGTTCATGGAATCCACGTTTTGATTTAGGCAGAGATAAAGAGTGGGGGAAATTTTTCACAGTGGATTCAGCTAGACGGGTGTTTTTCGTGAAAGATTGGCGAGGGGGGGACCAGAGGTTGGAGTTCAGACGAGCACCTGCCATGGAAATAACGCTAAAACAAGGATATGCTCGCAACATCTCTTCTGTGGGAGAGAGGTTGCAGGGTAGAGAAAAGGGCACCCCCTACTAAGCCACGAAGTATATTACATATATATATATATATATATATATATATATATTATATATATACACACACGCACACACATCACAAGTAATACACGTGAATAAAACATGCAATAACTTTTTGATAGTATATATATTTATAGCGAAACAGATTATAACTTACCAAAAAGAAATCCTTTCCTTCAATTAAAGGGAGATAAATCCAGTTTTCAGTTACTTGGAAATCCACACAGAAAGGAATGTCAACTTACCTAGAAAGATAGTAAATTCTTATAAAGGAAATGAATCGATGAATTTGGGGGGGGGGGGGAAGAAAAAGGAAAAGAAAAAATAAACAAAAAACAATTTAACATAAACTACAATTATAGAAATGGAATGAAATATAATTGAATTTTTTAAATAAACATTTATTCGTATTATTCGAACTACTGTTCTCATCTTGGTTGTTCCTATTTACAATGTCTCCCGACGGGACAGAGTTAGACACCAGGGTCGTTTTTAATGTGGAGAAAAGGAACAAAAATAAAAATTGTCTCAGGCGTGAAGGATTTCTCTTCCACTGACAGAGAACAAGAAATTGAAGTGCTGTGTCTTAAGAACAGATACTACACTTTGATCTTGACCCGAAGCACAACATTTCGGCTGATCTAACGTCTGACCTTCTTGAAGATGTGTTTTCACAAAGATCATTATTGGTGAATGGTGAAAAAAAATGTTTTTGTTCTTTTTTTCCAACAAACCATTATTGTTAGAATTTAAAATGTGTGAAGTTTTTATTTTTATGAAATGGGAAGAACATTGAGTTTTCCCATTTTTATATAAATTTGTGTCCGTACCGATTTGATATGTTTCTGAATCAGCCGAAACGAAAAAAAACAAAAACAAAAAAACAACAACCCCCCCCCAAAAAAAAACAAATAAAACAAATTATCAATTCTCATTTCAAAAATTCAGAAACATTAAATATTTATTTGTTTAAAATTAACTAAGTTTCGGCAATATAATGCCACCGTCAGGAATAGAATCAGTTTGTAATTTTTGTTTTTTTTTAATAAAAAAATATAAAAAGATCTGAAATGGATGGCATATATCCAACCTCTATTTACTTGCCTCCCCACGAGGGCAGAGTTAGACATAAGGTCGATTTTTAATATGCGAAAAAATCCAGCTCCTCAAAAGCTGTAGATTAGGACAAAAAAAAAAAAATTGCCTCAATCTAGAAGAATTTCTCCTTCACCGACCTAGAACAGAAAAGATGAAGTATAGCATAGATATGTTCCATTATTCTGCTGCATAAAGTACCTCACGCCTGACACCATCCTCTTCCTATATACGAGTCAAATACATCTTAAGATGGAGTACCGCTACCACACCTTGGGAGCTGCCATTCAGCACATTTTTTCTGGCTTTGAGAGGTTGTTTAATTCTCTCTCATTGCAAGAACTCAGACACCAAAGTCGGAAACTGGGATTGAGAAGTCAGCACCCCCAGAGGAGGGGGAACACTGACCTGCAAAAAGTGCTTGGGCAGCCCCGTCGGCATTCACCAGTGAGTGTAACATAGTGCATATGAGCATGTAGGAAAATATCAATAGCAGCGAAGAATGACTGGCTTGCCAAGTGATTAGCAGCAGCAGCAATAGCTGAAAAACACGCATATGCAAATTAGAAAGTGTACACGAGAAGAAAAAGGAAAAAAACGAGAGGAAATGCACCAGGTGGTCAGGAGAAGTAAAGTGCATATCGAAGAAAATGGACGTGTAAAGTCAAGGACGAGAATGGGCTGGATGTAGACGACATGTGGTGGGAGAAAAGAGAAACACAACCAGGCTAGATTGACATGTGGCAGTGTGGGACTTTTTAATTTGTGTCGAGACGAGCGATTAACGTGTAATAAAAACTTTTGTTGAAAAAGAAAAAAAAAAGACCTGGATTTTTATTTATTTATTTCCTTTGTTTATGATTACTGTGTTACACGAGAGCGCCTTATGTTTAGCAATAAACCAACCCCTTCTCGAAGAGAGAAAGCAAAGACTGGGACGGTGGACCTCAAAGAGATATGGCTAAGACTTTTTGAATTAAAAACTAAATGTTATGGTAAGTTTGTTAACCTACAAAAATACAAAGAATGGAACTTTTTAATAAAACAAAGAATTAAACTTTTACAGCTGCGTTTACAATTCCTCTACAACTTTCGTCGTATTTTCATTCAAAACGAGATGTTGGTGTTATTTAATATTATAAGCTTTATTGCAGTAAAAAAAACAAAAACAAAACCAAAAAACAAAAACAAAACAAAAACAAAAAACAAAAACAAAGCATTTAATATTATAAGCTTTACTGCAGTAAAAAACAAAAACAAAACCAAAAAAAACAAAAACAAAAAAACAAAAAACAAAAAACAAAACAAAAACTAACAAGACAAAACAAAAACAAACAAGACAAAAAAAACAAAAAAACAAACAAGACAAAAAAACAAAAAAACAAACGTCGTGGCTTTAAGTTTCATTCTTGTTTTATTAAAGAGTTTCGTTCTGTGTATTTTGAAAGGTTAAAGACTAATTTTTTTAAAAAACCTTAACATAACATTTACTTTTTAATTAAAAACAAAAAACAAAAACAAACAAACAAACAAAAAAAAAAAACAAACAAAGTTGCTGCAACTTCTTTTTTTTTAAATGTTTTCATCTAATAAAAATATTGCTGGTTCGTTGGGGTTTCTCTTAACAATCGCATAAAGACAACATTTTGTATTATTAATGTTATCAACTTTGTTACATAAAAAAAAAATCGTCGCAGCTTTTTCTTTTTTTAATGTTTGGATTAATAATAAAAAAAGAGCGTCCTAAATTATGAGATGAAAAAGAAAAAAAGAAAAGGAATCTCCCAGTAAAAGAGAGTTGTCTCCCCCTGCACAGTGAACGATTGTAAAACAGTGCTAATAAAATTGTGTGATTACTTTTCGTGTGTTCATGTGTTTCTCGTTTCGATGTTGCTTACACATTTTTATTTATTATAAATCGATTATTTATTGAAATAAAAAAAATTGTTAGGCTATTTATTAAAAAAATAATAATAAAGAAAATGTGCATAAGAATGTGTCATTGTGCCTGTGACGGAAAGAAAATATCATATTCCAAAAATTACGTACTTTGATCAAGTAGTTTAATATATAAGTAAAGTTAGCTGTACATATTATTGTGAATCAAGGGTTGTACAATCTCTAACTACACCTCTCTGAGTCGGCACTGCTGCTTGATTCCAGTGGCAAGGAAAAGTCCAGGTTGACTCGAAACAAAGCCACAATAGCACCTGGCATTTCCAAATAGTCACCCATTTTATCACTGACAAGGCTCAACGTCGCTTAACTTCGGTAATCTAACGTCAACGTGATTATGCATTAGTTTAGTATGAGAAAAAAAGAAAAGAAAAAGAAAAAAAATGGCCACCTGAATAGAAAGAAAGAAAAAAAAAAAAAGAAAAAAAAATCCAAACATCACTTTCTTATTACTACACTCCGGATATGCAAGGGAGATAACTTTAATATACTTAAAATTGTGATTCTCAAGTTGTCTCCCCTTAATAAAGAAGCGTCCCTTTACTTAAGAAAAGATGCGTTGCGTGCAGTTGCGTTTATTTTCTTTGTGATAATTTGTTTATTCTTAAATTCTTGGCCCTCGGCTAGTAACTGTTCTCTGCTCGGTCAATGCAGAAGAAGTCCTAAACCGAAGCACTTTTTAATTTTTGTCGCAATCCAGAGTGCCCCACCCCCACGCCCTTAAGGAGTGGAGTTCTGGAGTTCCCCACATTGAAACCAACCTTGTGGGGAGACAAATGGAGACCAGGATGTTTTAAGCTATATATTTAAAAAAATTGTTTCCATTCTATTTTGCGAGATTCATTCCTCTGGCGTCGTCGTATAAAAGAGAATTTCTTTAACAATATTCTACATTTATATACGCCATTATTATGATGTTTAACTCGTAGTGTATTTCAATTTTATTCTTAATTCACATTGTTTGATTTTCTTATACGTTTCTTACAAAATAAAACACACCATACTTTAACACTTATTACTAACCCTAAGTTTGGGTGGCAGCTAATTAATATTTGTGTAAACAAATGAATCTTTGTAAAATAATCCGCAAAAATCGGAAAGCAAGTTAATATTTGTAAAATAAAAATTAAACAAATACTACTAGATCATTACATTTTCGGGCGGACGTTTAGGAATATTGACCCCCCCCCACTTTGACCAACCTCTTTTTTAAACGGGAATAATCATTGGTCACGTGAGAGAGTGGCAATATTTTTCTCGGTGACAATACGTGTTCAATTTAGTAGAATTTGTAATCCCCGACGATAAAAGTCATAAAAAAAAATATTTTTTCAATTTTCTTTTTTAATCTGAAGATTAAGTTTTGTAATCGATGAGCTGAACGCGAAAAAAAAAAAAAAAAAAAAGAAAAAATGTAAATTGTGGAATTTAGAGGTAGGGGTCAATTTCCTAAACGTCTGCCCATTTTCGCACAATTGGTGACATTTATTTAATACTAGCAGGCCGCGCTTCGTTATCCGATAATAAAATACGCATAAATATTATATTTTAAGTAATATTTCTTATTTATTGTTAACAAAAACAAAACAAAAAAAACAAAATGAAGTACAAAAAAAAAACAAAAAACAAAACCGGAAAGAAACTGAGACACATGCATGCGAGTATTATGTTTTTTTTTTTTTTTTTTTTTTTTTTTTTTTTTTCTAAACAGTTTACTTCTTGTAAGTAGAAAAACATCTGGTAAAGTAAAAAAAAAAAAAAAAAAAAAAAAAAACTCGAGCTGAGATCGAAACCAAAACCAAAGCCTAAAAACTGTGAATCAAGTACGATAATCATTAAGCCAGATTGAAACGATCTTAAAAAGTGTTTTTCAAACTTACTTATTCTTAACATAAGGAAGCTGTCATGTCTCACAACTGCACATGTGCGGTCGTGAAACATAACAGCTTCACAATATTAAGAATACGTAAATTTGAAAAACACTTTTTTTTTTAAAAGATCGTGTCAATCTGGCTTAATGATTATCGTACTTGGTAAACAGAAAAAAATCTGATGACCGCCAAGTACCAATTTCTCAATTTTGACCTCTTTGCAACTCTTTTCCCCGGATAAAAACTGATTAAAATATTTTTTCCACATGTCTGAATACCCTATATACCAAATTTAAAGTCTGCAGATAAAAAATTTCGTTGAGTATATAGGCCGAGAAGTGTCCTCACACACACATTCTCACTTTTATAGATATATAGATTTTTCAGCCAGTATTTTGTTTAATTTTCGATTTTTCAGCAATTATCGAGGCTCAAAACTGGCTGTAAAGACAATGACATTTTCCCGTTCTAACTCTTGTTTTTAAATGAAATATATATGTTTTTATTTGTTAAAACACCCCCCCAAAAAACTTAACTATGTAGGTATAAGAGTAACTTGTCTTTGGTAACATTTATTTCTTGTATATTTATTGTTCTCCCCCCTTTTTTGTTTTGTTGGCTATTGTAAAAAATGCGTTGATATTCATACCTTAATGACACAATTAGTTATCTTTTTATAACAATTTCGTTCAATTAATTATTTAGAAGAATTAAGTATTTGTGGACGTTCAGTTCCAGCAGTAACAGCACCAAAAAAAACATTTTCTGAAATATTTGATATTTACTTGATTGAAATGTTTAATACTGATTAGATCAAAATACTCAATCTTGATTTTTTGCCTATATCGGACTTCATGAAACCATTCAGAAATAGTTTGCTGTGAGGGTCAGGCACCTGCTCGAGTTGACAATATACGCAAGAGCCAAAACGTTATCGCCAGTGAAAACCCCAACTTGTCAAAGGGAGCTATGTCAATCAGAACAAGGTGTTACTAAATGCTACAAATACTTCGGCGAGCAAACAAATTACGGCCTTCAGCTCCTGGTTACTAGGATCTCAGCAAACAAGATGAATTACAGCCATAAATTTCTAATCATAGCGACAATTTGTCGTCGCAAACTCATGGACTCACTCAGCACACCATTCAAGTCCATACATATGTGGAGAGAAGAACGTTTTCTTCGTTTAGGTCCATTGAACATTCCTTAATTCGTTTATTCTTAACACTTTACTTTTTTTATCAATAGGGAATAAATAAAGTCGATTATATTTACTAGCAGGGAAACTCGACATTGCCCAGGAATGAATGCGGATCAACGAATGTTTCACCCTCCCGTATTTTATTGTAACCGAAATCGGTAAAATCGCCGATTTTTCAATCCTCCCCACAGTGACTTAGTTCACAATATATTATGGCCTGTAGAGAACCTACTGTTGATTTTATAAATTTTTATTTTTTTTTATATATAATTGCTTGAATTAAAGTTAAAAATGCAAAAGTCAAGTATCATGGTTCAATTGTGCGCTAAACAGAAACATTCATTTCGAACGTGCCCCTGTCATATCAAAGGATCTACTTTTGATTTTATATGCCGGGCCTTTCTACTTGTGTGGTAATAAAACTTCTCAATTGCACTTGTGATGTTAGGCTATATAAGGCGTTAACTTTAGTCAAAGTCGCCTGTTCCTGCTTTCATGGGATATTTTCGACTATCGATACTTATCGGAGATATATCGATACGAAACCTTTCTAAGAACACTGCCAGATACATAAAGTACATTTGTGTGAAATTTCCAAAAAAATCAGACCAGCCGTTTAGGAGTTTATAGGAAACGAACACACATACGAGAGAGAGAGAGAGAGAGAGAGAGAGAGAGAGAGAGAGAGAGAGAGAGAGAGAGAGATTATTTATATAATAATAGATAGATAATTTTAATTTTAAGAAAAGCTTGCCAAAATGTTTTCTGATGTAGATGCAACTTGTTAAACCCAGGAATCTGTATGGAATTTTGAACAGAACTTCTTTTTTATTTAATGCACAAAGTATTTTGTTTTCCATTAGCGATGCTTGGGTAAAAGTCTTAAGTAATCATTTGAATATAAAAATATATTTAATAATTAAAAGTCTATCTGTTATATAATGGGACTCTACGTCAGCAGACTAGCAGTTTAAGCTAGTATATAAATCTAGAAATGGGCTCCATTTTAATTTGAAAAGTTGTTAAGTTCAAAGCCTATCACGAACACAGCTGCAAACAGTTTTTGACAAGGGATTACACTAGAGATAGGTCGGATGAATACCTTGTACTCATGGGGTGATTTATCGCCAAATTGTGACGTCACAGGATCAGATGCGTAAGAACGAAAGTTGATAAGATCACGTTTCAAGGTGAGATTTGAAAAAGAGTTTCAGAGTTTTGCTCTTGGAAGCGAGAAAGCACACGTATTTTAAGATGTAGCCATCAAATTGCAAGAATCCTCCCTCCCACCAAAAAGAACGGCTAGTGCTTGGCGACGCATTTGTGCCAGAGACCAATAAACTCAACTATATATACAAAACAACAACAACAAAAAAACATGTTAGATAATGGATCGAGAGAGAGAGAGAGGGAAGGTGGTAAATTATATTGTAGACACGTTGACCGGAAGTCAGGATCAGCTGATCGGATTGCGTGTGAGTCACGTGATCAGGTTAGCTGAATCGAGAATTGAGGAGATTTGGTTTTGGACTTAGAAGGCGACGGACGACTTCACAGTCGTCTCCTCCCTATCACTCGGGGTGAGGAGGGTGCTGACGCCTGTAGAAATGAGACCAAGAGAAACCACGCAAGCCAGAGATTCACTTTCCATCCTTCTGCGAGACATCTATAAAGTGAATAAACTGTAAAACCAATTCATCGTTTTGGAGTGATTGAATTTTCGTCCAACAGGTACCAGTCCCCCTCCAAGACACGAAATGAATCCAGATAGACCAACATCGATGACGCAGAAGGTATGTCTAAAATACATGTACCACACACACATTCACACACCAAGGCATATGAACAAATAGACAGAACAACTAGACCATCACACACGATTCCTTTTATGATACAACAACACAACACATACATACAAATCACTCAGCTCTCCATTATTACATATTATGAAATAGATCCCCTTGTGGATAAGAATCGGTAGAGAGAACAGCAAGTAAGCCGCAAGTCACCTGCAAGGAATACCTAGCCATGAAGCTGGCTGAACTGTCTGTTAACTGCGCTGACTATTTGTGGGGTATATCGATAATTATGTATGTACAGTCCGGGGGTTGAATGAACTGCTTGTGAACTGGATTACTGAAAAGCTAAGACATTGCTAATTGATATATAAAGATGTGATATATGTGGAATATAAAGAGTTGATATGCCGTTATGCGACACTACCCATGTCCGGGCAAGAAGTGGGTTCATATCATACTTAAAATCAGTGAATCTGCTTTGATATTTGAAGTCCTCAACAAGTGGGATTCGTGCACCATTTTTGGAATTTACACGAGTCTTCAACTTAAAATGTAAGATCCAGCGATGGAACGATTCAAATATTTTTCCCAATATCCGATACAATTACAGCTGACGTGTTCAACAAATTTCCGATACAATTACAGCTGACGTGTTCAACAAATTTCCGATACAATTACAGCTGACGTGTTCAACAAATTTCCGATACAATTACAGCTGACGTGTTCAACAAATTTCATAATAGCTGACTTCAATGCGTTCTCATAAAAACATGTTTTTTTGCTGTAAAAAAAAAAAAAAACTACTCGATCAAATTAAATGAAATTTTTTTCCGGCGATCTTCAGTCCAAAACGGATATGTACAATATAACTTTTTTTTTTTCGATATTTTCATTTTTGAATGTCTTTTGATTAAACTGTACAAGTACCGAATTTGGTAACTAAGTCTAATCAACAATAATCTGCTGAAAATATTGAAAAATAATAATAAAAACAAACAAACAAACAAACGAAAAGAACCTTTCCCGACCACACGGGCAATAATTTGGTTTCGTGTTTCCAATAAGGGGGATCAATTTACTAGAACTTTGTATTAGAAACTGAGCATTCCTTAAAATCTTTAAATACTGAATTTTTTGCATTTTGGTTTAATTTGTTAGTTTGCAATAATCTGCTCACAAAATTGAAAATAAGACGAAAATAAATAAAAATGGTACTTTTACAGAAGTTGACCCGGATCCTAGGGATTTTCCGTCAATTGTAGCTCGGACTCGACCGGCAATCACCGGATAAAGTCGAGCGTTGTTCAAATGTTGAAACGCTAAATTGATTTTTATTTTTTATTTTTTTGTATAAAAAATGTAATTTTAAAAATTATTTTCTGGATGATGGGGGCTATTTTTTCTGTTTATTTATTTATTTTTTTTTATCTGTGGACAAAAAATAATTTGTAAATTTTCTTACCCACCCCTCAACTTTTCTGTTTACAAAAAAAGTTTAATGCCAATGTTCTGACCCCCCCCACAAAAAAAAAAAAAACGCTCAAAGCATAAGTTTTCTTGAAAAACAAATGTACTTTCACCTAAGAATTAACGGTAAAAAAAAAAAAACTTTTCTCTTGGAAAAAAACAACAACTTTAATTGCCAAAAATATTTCCAATAATAAAAAACAAACAAACAAACAAACAAACAAACAATAGAAAATACAACTTTTCTTGGGGAATATATATATATATATATATATATATATATATATATATATATATATATATATATATATATATATATACAGTAGTTTTTGTTATTTTTTATTTATTGTATTTCTGTTTTTTCGGTTTGTTTGTTTCGAAATTCGTTAGCGTCTGTGACTTTGCTCGGCTTAATCCGGTGACTGCCGGTCGAGCCCGAACCATAATTGACGGAAAATTCTGCTTGAGTACCAAAAAATATATGTGGGGTGTTCATTGTGCAGGTCGGACGATAAAAAGGGAGCTTCTTTATTATCAGCGAAATCTGACAGCCGAAAAGTTGCTTTTTAATTAAAAAACAAAACAAAACAAAACAATGGTAACTATTTACATTTTATTTTATCATTTTCAACAATAAGCAATGTCACCTACCTTATTGTCATGTCACAATTAATTAAGTCTTCCACGATTCAATGAACAAATGATTTCGGCTATGTTTTTTTTTTGTTACATGACGTAACGTAAACACAAGGGAAATAGCTAAAAATTCTAATTTCTACCTTATCGTTTTTCCTAAGTTTTAGATATTTTCATTACTGCGACATGGCAATTCAGGAGATACTATTCGTTTCACTTGCAAATTAAAGTTTCGATTTCAGAATTTTGCTACAATAATGAAGGAGCACCAAAATGTTTAAGAATATTCTCAATTATATTTGAAAGCAATATTTTTTCTCCAAAAATGTACGAAAATAAGGATATTTATTTGAATAAAGAAAACAACAGTTTGCCAAACTATTTCCTTTATTTCAAAAACTTTCCATACAACATTTTTACATTCTTTTCTTCTTTCTTTCTTCCTTCTTTAATGAATAAACCACCAAAGTGGGAAACCGATGATCGAAGGATCATCGGTTTCCCACTTTGTTGGTTTATTCATTAAAGTTTTCTTTTCAATTTTTCTATCGATTTATTTTTGATAAAACACTATACTTTCATACAAAAGAAAATCGGCTAAATTTTTTAATTTACAAAATTTTCAGTGTGGGCTCACATACATGTCCATAGTAAAAAATTAAACCCTCATGTTTTCCTCTCTGTCAACCCCAGGAAGAACGGACAGCGAACGTGCATTGAATGATTTCAATGGACATACCATTTTAATTCAAGATATTGCACTTCACAATTCGCTTGGCGTTTGCAATAACCATTAACAAGGCTCAGGAACAATTTTTACATTTGTGTGACTTACATCTTCACCCTGATTGCTTCTCAAGTATATGTTGCTTGTTCTACAATCGGCAAACAAGACAATCTCTACATCTGCACAGAAAAAGGAATACCTCAAAATATTGCGTATCCACAAATATTGAGAACATGAACATAAGAAACATACATTTTATCTTTTTTGTTTTTTGTGTTCCATTTAAACAAACTGAACCACAGCTACGCGTGGCCAGGTACAGCTAGTATATATATATATATATATATAAGCGAGATAAGACACTGATAGAATTCAGATGAAAAATCCTGATAGATATTACTTGCCACCAAACATATATATATGTATATATATATATGAGAGAGAGAGAGAGAGAGAGAGAGAGAGAGAGAGAGAGAGAGAGAGAGAGAGAGAGAGAGAGAGAGAGAGAGATAACACTTTTTAAAAAAGATTATGACACTAAGAATATTTTGGAGGCAGGTATGTTCCCTCCCACTCCATTTGGAAATCATTTATCGAAACGGGATGCGAAGACAATGAAAATACTTGAAATAGGATTCACTATCAGTGAATGTCGGTAATTGTCTCCTATTAAATTTTCCCCAGTGTTCATGAGTGACAGTGAGAGGATATCTGACTTTGGGAATAAAGCTACTCCCTTATTTATGCCAAATCAATAAAATATATCGACATGGATTATTAAAATCGATAAGAAAACAATTTTAGTCTTAAAGAACACGGACCAATGTTTGTCACTAATGACTGGCGAAATGGATCTAAGCATGTACTGTGAACTGAAAAAAAGGAGCTATTAACGTCGGAGAAAGAGTAAATATAGTGGATCAACTTTATATATAACTAGCAGATATATCTGGCGTTGCCCGGTATTAAATGTAATGTTAAATTCTTTAAAAAAAATTAAGTAGAAAAAAAAATGGAAAGAAACAGACATGTTTATGCCAGTTTTTTTTTCTCAAAAGTTCATTTCTTGTTAGTAAAAAAAAAAAATAAATAAAAATCTCAGCCGAGATAGAAACCAAAACCTGAATACGGCGAGTCAAGTACGATAACCATTACACTAGATTGCCACGACTTTAAAAACTGTTTTCAAACTTACTTATTCTTAACATAAAGAATCTTATGTGAATGATTCATGCATGCGCATTCGTGAAACAGTTGACAAAGATAAAAATCTGATGACCCCCTAGGTACCAATTTTTCAATGTTGACAGTTTTCCATATGTCTGAATATCTTATCTACTAAATTTCAAGTTTGTAGATCAAAATTTCGCTGAGTATATAGGTTGAGAGTTGTCCTCACATACGTACGCACGCACACACACACACACACACACACACACACACACACACACACACACACACACACACACACACACACACACACACTTTTATAGATATATAGATAATATAGGACGGAAATCTTTCCTAAAAAAAAATTTGAATGAAGAATCTGAAAATGGAAAGAAAGTAAATAGGAATAAACCATTTTTTTCTTTGATTCAAATCTGAAAGATGGGAAACAAAATGGAAGAAAAGTTTTGTGGGAAAAAAGTTCAAAAAGACATTTTTTCTTGCTTAGAAAGGAAATGGAAATTAAAATAAAAAAAAATGATGGGTGGGTGGGAGGATGTTGGCGACAAGAGAGACATGGTGAAGTAATTGTTTGTAGGAAGAGGAAGGATTTGGAGAAGGAGGAGGAGGAGGAGAGTGGGGAACTATTACAGCTGCAAACATGGGAATAAGTGCACAAGTCTTTGAGGGGAAGGGATAGAATTGGTGTGGGATGTGGAGCTCAGCAAGAAGTTGAGAAGAGGGAATTATAGAAATGGAGAGTGAGAAAAGATGGGATTGAAGATAAGAAAGTAGACACACACACACACACACACATTATATATATATATATATATATATATATATATATATATATATATATATATATAGTAGACTTTTTAGCCAGTTAAAACGGGCAAAAGTTATAGACCATTAACTTAGAATCAAGACATTATTCCAAATTGATGGCTAAATTTGTGCTTATGTGTTTATTAAGTACTAATCCCTATTAATTTCTCTCTGTACACCGAACAGATACCATAATACTTAATTGGCTGCACTTTATTATAACAAAAGTCCATACAAAATTTCAGCTAGATCGGTCAGTAATTTCTGAGTGAAACAGAGATTAATATATATATATATATATATATATATATATATATATATATATATATATATATATATATATATATTTAAATTTTTTTATGTAAATACAGCTATATCTTGCTACGATGTGCAGACCGTTTCAATCATATTAGATATCATCATCAGGCAAGAAAAATTAAGGTACAAAAACTGAAAAGGTTCAACACCTTTTCAAATGTTGAGGAGAGAAAATTCGCCATGAGTGGGGTTGGGCGAAATTAACGTTCTTATGAGTTTATGTTAATTCTGAAGATTCGGTTTCTATTAAGAGAAGGGGGGAGTGGTTAAGAAGGGGGGGGTTGAAAGGATAGTTTAAGGTTAAGGAATTAGTAAGTAGGAGTTAATATAATAATACAGGGGTGTGAAGACAGTGAGGGAGAGAGGGGAATGAAAGTTGAGGTAGCACAGTTGTCATGGCTACTGATGAAGCACAATAGTGAGGATCCAATTTCAGGTCATTTAGGGGTGTTTCAGCTATTGGCAAATGTAAGTAAATTGGGTCAACTGGTCAGTTGATAAAAATTTGATGTCTTTTAGTTCAGTTTTTTTAATCGTTTTAATTTAATTTATTTATTTTTATCTTTTTATTTTTCTTATTTATGTGTATTGTCTTGAAATTAATTTTGAATTTTTTCTACTTTTAACAAGTCGGATGTTTAATCTATATATTTATGCTTTGATGTTAAAGCTTATTGAATATGGGTAATATTGTCTTTTTTATTTAGTTTCCTTATGCGCGTATACATACATGAACAAATACACACAAAAAAAAAAACGAGTAATAGATGCTATAAGCGCATATATTCGCAAATAGACATATACACGACATGGAAGAACCCCAAATATCGTCTTCAAGACACTTTTTCTTCTTAGTAGGTTTATGGATCTACCATATATATCTACTAGTTTAATTAAATCAATTATTAATTCAGGTTTTGATTTTTTCTGATTGGTATTTTAATAAGTTAAAATATTAAAGCTTATTAAATGATGGTAGTTTTAGTTTTCGGTATGCTTAGATGTTTATAGTAATATATATATAAATATATATATATATATATATATATATATATATATATATATATATGATGCTTGCAACATCTTGTCAGACGAGTGCCACTCCCTCAGACACTTAAAGTCCATGAGTCCAAAAATTACTTCCATTGCAACAGGACCATTTTAATAGACAAATGCTTGAGGGAGTATCTATACACAGATGATGTTACAGAGTCTTAGCTTTGTACGGCAGCTAAGTCTCTCTCTCGGTTCAAAATGTTGAGATCCAGCAACAAGCAAGAACAAGATAGCCAGCAACAAGTTAAACTGCAGACCAGCTTAATGCGGGTACTGGTCTCCCGCTTTATGGTTTTTTAAATCAGAGATTTGCTTCTCCTAGAAAGATTACCTCCACCACGGCTTACAAGAGCCCTCTCCACCCCAACACACACATACATACACACAAACACACAGTGCTAGTTGGCCGTTGACCCCGAAAAAGGGTTCATTCGCCCTTTGGAAGGTCTTGTTTCTAATCCTTCAGGGAGACTAGCCACCCTCCTCACCAAACAAGTCTGGTGGGGGAACCAGTTTAGTCGCCGGTGACCCAATCATGAGGCAGGTAGTACTTGGTTATATGGTACCAGTAGCCTATGACATGACCTGACATATGTGCATAAAACTTTATATATATCATCTGTTATCAAGACCATTAATCTACCTTTACATTTGTGTACGAGTTATTATTTTCTAATTCTTTATTGCTTATGGATTTTCATCAATGTGTATTATTGTATATTGATATTTTTATCATAGTCTTGTATTGAGATTATTTTCAAAGGTTTTTTCTAGAAGCTTAATGTACGGCTGAGGACTTTTTGTAATTTCTACTGTTTGAAAGTCGTTTCTGGAAGTTATATAGTGTTTTATTTTAAGTTATGTTATTTTATTTAAAAAAGATTTTTTTTATATATGTTGGGGGGGTAGGGGTAGATAAACCTGTAAGGGAAATTCTAGATTCGTATATTTAGTGCTAAATAAGGTTAGTTAAGCAGTGTTGGGAGAAAATTCTCGAGTTTGTGTAGTTAGTTTATAAAGGGTGTCATGTAAGTGGTATTGTTTAGTTGTTGGTGGTAAGTTTAGTTAATTAAGGTGTTAGGCTAGATGAGTGCACTGGCTATGTGTCTGAAGCAACCCCAGGGGGATGAGTATACATATATTAAAACCAACAACGTTCCCACAGAACAGTCAGACGTTAGTAAGTAGATATACATACAAATGGATATATAAATATTTGAACAAAACACATGAATTAAGTGTACAAACATCTGTATGACGCGCATACAAGTATAAAGGCAGGTTCAGATATACAGATACACAGATGCATACATATACAAAATTCAACATAACCCACAAATATGCATACACATGGATACTTAAGGAAAACAAATAGAAGACGTATATACTTATAATTATACAGACTATCTTTTTTTTAAAGGTAAGGGGTAATATTGGGATTACTAAGGATATGTTCTTTGTAATGTCTGCAGTTTATGAAGGTTTCTAATCTTCTGTTGAGTAATTTATTCCTGTCTTTAAATGATCTCTTAAAAAAACAAACAAAAAACAAACAAACAAACAAATAAAAAAACACTCAAAGGTTATAAGTTGTGAACTATCTAAAAAAAGAAGGATAAAAAATGGAGAAGTCGTATTTCCACCTTTTTTGAAAATCGGTCAAAACATTACCACAACTTTTATCAACAACTGGATATGTAGACAATTTAAGTTTGAAGTTATTAAATCAGGGCGTATTCCACTAGAGCAGTAGATTATGCTAGTGGGTGGAGGGGAACCTCGTTATGTTCATCAGTTCCTACTTTTGAATATCTCAAGCCTGGATTTATATAATTATTTCCACAATCAAACAACGTCGCAGGTCACAAGAGTCATTAAAGCCAATAAACTGGAAGTCCAAGACTAGAGTTTCGTCCTCATTTATGACGACTTATGACGTCACGATGGATCGAAAGAACGCTTTTTTTCAACGTACATTGAGATTGCTATACTTGCAAAAATGTTGACGCAAAAAGTGACTCTTCCTTGCAAAAAAAAAAAAATAAAATAAATAAATAAATAAAAAATAAAAAACACGGCCCAGTTGACCAGCATAGAATGAACCCTTTTGCCCAATTTTTAGATATTTTTAATCCGAGAGATTGATCTTTCTAATGATACCAATTTTGTCATGGTCCGATGCGTCTGTTAAAAGTTTTTAGCATACATACAAACACAGACAGATACACACACTAACTAACATACATAATTTACGTTTTATAGATTAGACTAGCGGGGGTCCCCGGCGTTGCTTGGGTATGGAGAGGTGGAGGGGGAATCAAAACAACAGTAAGCAGCCCGGGTGGAGAGAGGCGTTAAAAAGTGGTAATAGGGAAGCAGGCTCGAACTCGTAATGCGAAGGAGGAAAAGAAGGTGAAAAAAACTGACGTCCTAGCCGATGCGTCCATTGCGAAAATGGAAGTTGCAAGTGTTGGAATTAAGGGTAGTCGAATGAAAGACAATGACTTGCGAAAATGTTGACGTAAAAAACGATCCCTCATCGTAAAAAACGATCCCTCATCGTAAAAAACGACCCCTCATCGTAAAAAACAACCCCTCATCGCAAAAAACAGCCCAGTTAAGGATGAAGAATTAATGTTTTTGACCAATTTTTTTTATATTTGTCAACCGAGAGACTGAGCTTTAAAACGATGCCGATTTTGTCACGTTCATCTGTCGGAAGTTTTTGCAACACACACACACACACACACACACACACACACACACACACACACACACACACACACACAATTTCGATTTTTATATATTCGATAATAACGAGGGAGAGGAAGAAAAAAGTGAGAGGAACAAAGCTTCTTTGCCAGAACTGTCTGTCTATGAAACACTATTCCGCTGGCCTGCTTCTTAGGTGAATATAACATGGTAGCCTTCAAATCCAATATAAACAAATTCTTGTTTAGCCGTCCCCATAAATAATTCATTAACCCTTATCCTCGAGTGGCCTTCGGTCTTGATAAAAATATACATACTCCTCTTACCAAAATTGTGTAAGAAAGCCAAACTTGTCTGAAAGAGACCGTAAAATCCTCGTAAGGATTGTCAAGAAAAAGTACAAAACTACGGTACCCAAAATTAGAGCAGAGCTTAATCATCTGGATTGTTTTAGCCGGCAATATTTCTATTTTTTTTACTCACTAATATTTGCGTTACGGAAGGAATATTTATATATATATAAATGCACATTGGTCTTTATTATAGAGTGGAGGGTGTATTTTGATTTGAACCAGTGAACAAACATGGCTGAATTTTATTGAAACGTTTATCTCCGCAAAGATGGTGGTTGAATTCAAACGTGGTAAAAGCGGGAGAGGAATGGCTTCCGCCAGATTATTCATGCCTTAATTATAAACTAGAAATAAATAGAGAACACCCACGCCCATCGGGGTGAGGACGTCTCCAGGGGTGTCCTAATAATCAAGAAGAATTTGGGGTTAAGTGAAACTGAATCTGTATTGAAACAGTTGTGTAGGTAATTTGTTAAAAGAGTGGGAATACATCACCAGAAATTGAGTTCAAAGTTGATTATGGAAAAAAAAAAAAAAAATGAAATTTTATTTGTTTTGTTTTTATGAACATGGAAGTCATTTTTCCTCTAAATTCACGACATAATCTACTTACACCCTCCTCCACCCTTGTGATCACTGGGTGGCCAAAAAGTTATGCTAATGTTTTGCTGTTTTGAATTTTTTTTTTGATGACGAAAAAGTTGTCAAAAAGACAAAAACAAAACAAAAACAAAAAAAAAAAACAAACAAAAAACAAAAAAAAATACATAACAAATAAATGTTATCAAAGGCAAGATAAGTTACTTTTCTACCTAACTGGATAGTTTTTTAGTGTTTTTATCTAATGTAAAATGTTTATTCGGTTCGAAAAACGAGTAATGTTGAAGGCTGCCGACGAACAAGAAAAGATGGCCGCGATATCTTTGAAGACTTGATAATCACTTCAAAATAAGAAATAAAACAAAATGGTGTTAGCAACCCACCCAGTAAATGTTACAGTGACATTTATTGGGTGAGTTTCTGCACTTTAAAAAAAAAATCATTGAAAATTTTATATCTATATCATTAATTGCTAGATCAAAGATAATGTTTTTAAATTGAAAAAAATTTACATTACATGAAATAAATCCAAGGTAATTTTTTGATTCAATTTAAATTAAATTTTTATACTTTACTTTGTAAAATTTATAAAAGTAAAATTGAATCTTGTACCTTTATTTTTAAAGCCTATAGTAAAAACATTTTATTTAACAATTTTCATGCCTCGGATGAAATGCTTTTCTAATTTGTATATATATTTTATATCAACTTTGTTGCCCTTCGTAGCTAAGAGTGACCAACAAAATACATGTTTTTAGAAAAGCAGAAAAAACGGAGGTTCTATTATCGGCACCCATTGACCGATTTCAATTTCAAAGAGAATGTAAAACCATGTAAAACAATATAATATTTGGTAACAGTTTGTTCGTCAATAGTTTTTAGAAATAAAAATGAAGTCAGTTCTCTTATTTCATTTCTACAAAAAAGAAACATTATGGTGCCTTGGGGGCACTCTTCCAATTGTAGTGTCAAATTTTATACCTGAATGATCCTCAACATTAGTTCCTCGTTTTTGATTCTGTATGTGTTGTTACTTCATGTGTAATAAGATTACAACATTAACTAAAAGTTTTTTCGCAAAATTATCTTGTTCAAGCAATTTAAAAAATGTGGTAAGAGTTGTATCTTTCGGATCTGGGGCAACTTAGCCAGCATTTTTGTTCGTGAAATAAACCCTCTTACAATTTTCAAGATGAACTGCAAACTGTTGGATTGGAGGATACCTTTCATGAATGGAAACCCCAAAATATGTCAAAATGCTTCATTAGTGCCGACATATCTACCAAGCTCATATCTAGTAACTTCATCATTAACATATTTTTGGAAAGGAAAACATGGCTGCATCAGATCCCTTATTTATATATTTGCAAACATCTTTGATAGATTTCACAGAACTGCAAAATTCAACATTTATGTGAGAATTGCATGTCTTGTAAAGTAAGGAAGAGTATAGCAGAATCCACCTATTGTCAACTTCATATCTGCTAGCCATAGTTTTAAAGCTACCATCTTCAGGCGATCTTTTCCTATAAGACGGATAACCATCCTCACTAAATTGAGTTTCAAGTGAATAGTTTTTAGGATATCTTTTTTACCATGGCCATCAACCATGCAAGATGAATTTCTATAGATATTTTCATAAGGCCCATGACCCATGCGACTCTTTGCTATTTCAAACAAGGTTGGATCAGTTTGTATATCAGGTGACTCAGCTTATATAATAGAATCAATTTGATTGGAGTTAATTTTTCTGGTAAACCACAATAATATATGCGCATGAGGCAAACCTTTTTTTTTTTGCCACTCAATTGTGTATATGTAACATTGTATTGGGCCAAAGATTTCTAGTTTGTTTATCAGATTAATCACCTTGATTATCTTCAAGCAAAACACTATGGCCAATAGATCATGTCCATTGATGTATGTTTGTACAGGGAGAAGTTCATCTTGAACTTCCGTCCACTTTGGATTTGAAGCGAATGTGAGAAACAGGTCTGGTTTTTCCATAATTTTTGACATAAGTCATTGCATCTTGTGTCCTTTCATGCATATATCGTAAACTACCTGTGAAGCTAAAAGGTAATATTCATATCTGATCTATATAGTTATTTATATGATCTTTGAGATGGATGTAGGAATCTACTCTTAGTTTGTTTTAACGAGTTTTGATATAGAAAAGTTTTTCTGTGTCAACTTTTGCAAACCTATCAACTGCAAAACTGATGGAAGAAATTTTGACATCTGTGAAGATGATTGAACAAATTATCTCTGATCATAAAATGGTACGCATAAAAATCCATGCATGAAACGTGTTTTATGGCATTTCTAAACTGATTTTGGGTCAAGTAAAATGTGATAAAAGGACTATAGCCAAATATTTTTTTTTATTTTTAAATTATTTCTAGTCAAAAAATAAATTTTAATTCCATCAATCAAACTATAAAAATATTTGCGAAAAGTAAAGAATTTCTATTTCTTTGCATTTGAAATTTTAAAGAAATCATGAAAAAATATTTGTAAATAAAATGTATTTTATTTGTTAATAAATAATTCCAAGTGTAGTATCCATCATAGAAAAAAAGGATGAATAATTAAAAATTCAGTATCTGCTCTTTCTTCGTCAGTCAGAGGAGAACAAATCCTTTTTAACTGAGACCATACTAGCCACACAAAATCATTTATACTTCATATAATCGGCTCTTTGTTTTACTTTGGCATTCTCAAAATATAAATATTTTTTTCCCTAAAATATAGTTTAAGTAAAATAATTTGTTTGGGAGTATTTTCGAAACCAATTCAGGTGACTGAAATAGGATTTGACCAATATTTTAATAATTTATGATAAAAAATGGAAGAGTTAAACTAAACCCTTTTAAGTAACTTGATATTAAAAAAAAAGATCAGTTACTTAAAGAGGTCAAGAACACAGAGAAGAAAATCAAATAGTTTAACCCTTCCATTTTTATCATAAACTAGCATTTCAGCCCGGCGTTGCCCGGGTGTTTGGAGGCGTATGTTGAGTAAAAAAAAAAAAAAAAAAAAAAAAAAAAAAAAAGCGGTCAATTTTTTAAAACTTTGACCCCTATTATGACCCCTTAAAATTTATTGTTTTGTGCTCAAATCAAGTTATGAAGTTAGATCCATGTCCAAGGAACCTATATCTAAAATTTCAAGTGTTCAGACCAAAAATTGTCGGAGGAGTTTGGTAGAGTTCTCAACAAATCGTTGAACTTTGACCCCTTAACAGCCAAATTTCTGGCCGAAAACCGATCACTCAGATTTTCCCAAATTTCAGTACTCTGTATATCAAATTTCGAGTCTGTAGACTAAAAATTGACAGAGTTATTGCGTAGGGAAATGTACACAGACACACAGGCAGACAGACAGACACAGACACACAGGCAGACAGACAGACAAACACGTCCACTTTTATAGATATATAGATATAGATTATTTAAATATTGTTCAAATCCTATTTCGGCCATCTAAATTGATTTCGACATTACTCACACACAACTTATTTTTCTTGAACTATATTTTGGTTAAATAATTAAAAACCATTCTATAAAAGCCAGATAGACATGCTAATCACAATATTGTTAAGTGGGTTTATATTAACAAACCTTGTGAGACTTTGTGACATATTTTGATTCTATGGAGGTCAGGCGCGAACGCAGACCCCATAATTTTATCATACTATATTTCTTCAAACTTAAGCATAATCATCAAAGCATACTTACGCGGATAATAATCAAAAGTCTTTGTTAAAGTTTGTAGCATATTTCCATTCTATGGAGGCAAAGCGCGAACGCAGACCTCACAGCTTTATACCATCCTCGGTCAAGCTGAGACATACTTATCAAATTATTCTTATGTGCATCGATATCAAAAACCCTTGTAAAAGTTTTTGTTTTTAGCTTTTTTATTTCTATTTTCTCAGACCCGGTCTCGTATGGATAACCCACAATTTTAATAAACCACCCCTGTGGAAAATGTAACATACCCATTTTTGCTCCTTGATACCTCTTCTATCATTGTATGTGGTTCTATCATTGTATGTGGTTCTATCATTGTATGTGGTCAGTCTAGTATAATACTAAACTATATAAGAGCATATTTATCCCCAGGCACACACAGACGTTCAGCTTTTTATATATATATATATATATATATATATATATATATATATATATATATATATATATATATATATATATATATATATATATATATATACACTCGGGTTTTTTATTCAAAAGTAATGAACTAATGAATTCAACGAGGTTGTTAGATAGTGCTCAATAAAAAGAGCTGATAATACTTGTTTATTGTTATATAAACATGGTCACATCCTGTGACCATGTTTATATAACAATAAACAAGTATATATATATATATATATATATATATATATATATATATATATATATATATATATATATATATATATATATATACGTATTGAGCACTTTTGAAGTAAATACTTAAAGTTTACGCATAAATCTATACTTTCGTATATTAATTTTATGTGAGTAAATTAAGTAATTATATATATATATATATATATACATATATATATATATATATATATATATATTTCTGTAGAACTATTTTTTCTTATTATATATCAATCCTTATATAAGAAGCTCAATGTAATTACAGAGCAATATAGAGAATAAATGACAAAAAGTTATATTCTAAAATTCATGATGTTGATCATCTTATAATTTATTCCTTTAATTTAGTTGAGTTACACAATTCTTGACAGTATCTGTTTCGTAGCGCAAAATCAATTACTTAATTATTATATCAATCAGTGGATATATTATGCCCTTAACTCATCAGAAGAAATAGCAACAATCAATCCGTCAAAAGGTATTGAAATGTAATTTGACATGGTAAAAATCCGAAAATTGGAAGAGAAGCTTATTTTCGCACTGTTTTTGATAGGAAATAGTTCATTCAAATTTGATTATGATAAACATTATATTTTTCCATTACGCCATCTTTGAATTCCTTAAAAAAAAAAATAAATAAATGAAGTAAAAAAAAAACAAACAAAAAGAAAACGGAAAGAAACTGAGACATGTGCATGCGAGTATTATGTTTTTTTTTTCTAAACAGTTCACTTGTAAAAAAAAAAAAAGATACTGGAGCTGAGATCAAAACCCAAACCTAAAAACGGTTAGTCAAGTACGACAACCATTAGGCCAGCTTGACACGATCTTAAAAAGTGCTTTCAAACCTACTAATTCATAACACAAGGAATCCGCCATAAAAAACAATTTATGCATTTGCGAAACAGTTAGCAACGAGATAAAAATCCAGTGACCCTTTAGAAGCCCTATTTTTCGGATGAAAACCAATTATAAAGTTTTCTACATGTTTGAATTCTCTTATATACCAACTTTCAAGTTTGTAGATCAAAAATTAGTTGAGTATTTAGGTTCAGAGGTGTGCTCACACCCATTCTCACTGTGTGTGTGTGTGTGTGTGCGTGCGTGCAAATGTGTTTTTTCAACTATATTTCACCTTTTATTTATACCAATTCTTAATTCATGAAGCTCAATGCAATTACAGAGCATATAACAAGCAAATGACAAAAGTCTGTATTCCAAATTTCATGATGTTGACCATCTTACAATTTATTCCTTTAATTACATTGGCATTCACAATTCTTGACAACAACTGCTTATTTTGCGCTACGAAACAGTTGCTGTCAAGAATTGTGAATGTCAGCGTAATTATATAATTAAATTGTAAGATGGCCAACATCATGAAATTTGGTGATGCTGGCTAGAAATTTGGAATATAGATTTTTTTTTCATTTGTTTGCTACATAACAAATAAATGACAGAAGTCTATATTCCAAATTCATGATGTTGGCCATCTTACAATTTATTCATTTAAATATGTTCATAACTTCATTCATATATTTTTGACACATACATTATATATATATATATATATATATATATATATATATATATATATATATATATATATATATATATATATATAACGAAACAAAATCCCGGGAGGGGTGTGTTTTTTTATTGTGTCATTTATGTGAAAGAATTTTACAGATTCTAACTGGTTTTGTTTTGGGGCATTAGATCTCTCGACCATTAGTTTTGTACGTTGATCAAAGAAGCCCACCCTGACTTGATTGTCACCATGTTGGTCTGCTTTCCTCATCAGCTTTCTTTTTTTAAAAGTGCTTAACGTGAAATGCCGGTGGTCCGTTAATATCTCGCTTGTTTGTTGATAACTGTGAGGAGATCCGAGGGCGTCAAGGTTTTCCGACGATCACCCCCCCTACTCACTTACACAACGTCCACTCGTAAAATTAACAGAGTAAAATCTGTTCAACCCAAGATATATTTCTCTCTCTTTCTCTCTCTTTACTTACACCCCCCCATATATAAGTTTTGAAAAAATATATGGCAATTATGCTACACAACCTGACCAATCCACACGAAGATGAAATGTGGAAAATTCTATGTAGCTTAATTGCCATATATATATTTTCAAAACTTACTACCTAGCTCTACGTACATACTGAGCACTGTTGACGTAAATGATGAAAATAAAACCATAAAACTTGATGTAGATACATGAAATCTCACACACACACACACACATACACACACACGTGTGTGTTATAATAAAATTATATATACTAGCTGTACTCGGCCACGCATTGCTCTTGCTCAGTTTGTATAAATGGAAGAAAATAAAAAAATAAAAATAAAAATAAAAAATAAAAGGAGAAATGTAAGATTTTTATAAGAATGAGTTAGTGTGGCAAACATTTTTTTTTCATTATAAAAATATTCTTATTTTCGCATCTATTTTTGATAAAAAAAATAGTTCATTCAAATTTGATAATGATAAAAATTTTGTTTCCTCCTCTGTATTGTTTCGAAAATGACGTTCAAGTGTAAGCAATAGAAGAGCCATGGCGCATGTCATGTGGTCAACCACGATGGGAAACTTAACTACATATTCAGCAATTACTGTCCGGCTTTAGGTAGGATTGAAACCGCTATCTTCAGACAATGCTCACGTATAACTGCAGATATTCAACACTTCTTTCCACTGCGCCATAGACCTTCGGAGTAGTTGACCAAAAAACGTGTTGAGACGACAACAGGTATTTACTAAGGATGCAGGTAAGAGATTCAGCATTCCTATCTCATCGCGGTTAATCACTTGATGAAGACCAGAGGCCGAAATATCGTGAAACAACTATAAAAGATGAGGATAACGATCCGAAAATAAATAAAATAAAATAAATAAATATAAGAGTGACTAATCTCAAGAATTCCATGAATTTAAAAGCTAAGAAAATAGTTTTGAGGATAATAGTCCGCAAATAAATGAATAAATAAAAAAGTCTAAAAAGTACTCCTATCAAGAATTCCAGTAATTAAAATCCTAAGAAAATAGTCGTCGAAAAAGTTAGAAATGTGTTTACGGCACAGGTCACGTGATCAAAACAAGCATGCGAAACGACAGTTAAGCACCTGACGAAGACCAGAGGAATAGTTGGCCGAAACGTCGTGAAACAACAACTGTAAAAGATGAGTATAACAGTCCGCAATTAAATAAATAAGTAAGTAAATAAACAAGCAATTAAATAAGTGCTCAACTCAAGAAGTATATTAAATAGTCGTCGAGGAAAATAGGTAACTAGATTTTTTCTTTTTTGCAATCTATTGGTGCGAAACGAAAACACGGACACAAACGACACGCAAGAGAAAAACTTCCAGAGAGAGAGAGAGAGAGAGAGAGAGAGAGAGAGAGAGAGAGAGAGGAGGGAGAGGAAGAAAGAGGGAGAGAGAGAGGGGGGAGAGCGACAGGGATGATTAGAGAGAGTTAGGAAGAAAAAACACTTTTACGTAGTGTTGATACCGTAGAATGTAATGATTTTCCGTGTAGCAGTAATGCAAATAGCGTTAGTTCACGTAAAAACTGAAAGCTATCAATGAATTATTAGGTTAGTGCAAAACTAATGCCGTTATATATATATATATATATATATATATATATATATATATATATATATATATATATATATATATATAACGGCATTAGTTTTGCATCAACCTAATAATAGAGAAATGTATTTGTCAAAGAAAGGAAATAATATGCCTGTTAATTACGCCATGTTTAAAATCTACTAACTGTTCGCTTATGAATGGAAGAAGCGAATAATGAAATTTGAAAATTTCTAGAGTACAGCCAATCACAATGGGCGGACTTCGTCAAGGAAGATATTATTATTTATGAATAAGGAAATGTAAAAGTTATGTTATGTCTATGTATCTAATAACCAGTTAATGCAATCACAGTAGCCTAGGAAAATTTAGAAATGGTTCCGGTGTAAACTGGTGACGATGAGAGCACTAAATATTGAGAGAGAAAAATAGGAACTCCTTCCTCTACAGATGTTGGGATAGTGATGGTATTGCCGGTCAAATGCAATGTAGCAATTTATTATCATATCCAAATGTGTCAAAAAATGGTGGTTGAAAGCTATATAATATAATTGTTATCAGGGTAGATGTATTGAATTTGTATGTGGCATTTGCTGTTGCAAACATACGATACTTTGGTCCAAAAGGGAATTTCTGCAGTATATATATATATATATATATATATATATATATATATATATATATATATATATATATATATATATGTATATATATATATATATATATGTGTGTGTGTGTGTGTGTGTGTGTGTGTGTGTGTATATATAAACAAGGTAAGCCGAAAGTAGAAAATGTTTGTCGAATCGTAAGAGGCAGACATCAAAGCTGAGTAAATTAAGGAAAACATTTGAAAACTTGCGTTGATAAATATGATAAATATCATTTAATTTTCATTAATCTAAATTGTTTTATTACATATAGATTTACGTATACGTGATCTCTGAATAAATGTTTTTCTTTTTTACTGTCCACTTATTTAGACTATTTCGCTGTATCACAACTCATCAGTGTGACTAGGCCAGAACCAACAACCATCGAACTCTACCCAACAAGCCATGAGATCGGCGCCGGTGGCAATGATATTCTTACAATGCTCTATACAGGCATTGACCGCCTCTCCCACAGTGCTCCATTTGTTTTTTATTTACAAAATTTTGCATTTACGCTAAAGCAGCAGCGGGCGAATCCAATTACCAAGAACGGAACTGTTTGTAAAGTTATAAAAATAATTAACCAATGAAAAAATACACGTTATATAAAAAAAGAAAAAAAATGCAATTATATAAATTGTTCAAAACCAGTTAGATTAATTTATCCCTGACGATGGATCCAGAAGAATTGGAAAGTACTCAAACTTACTACAAATATGGCGATTACATCAGCTAGTTCCTGCCAAAAGTTAAGACCATTATTCAGAAGTTGGAACAGATCAAAAATAGAATTAATAGACAAAAACCGTCTATTTCATTATATATATATATATATATATATATATATATATATATATATATATATATATACTAGCAGGGAAACCCGACGTTGCCCGGGATGGCATGATGATCAACGAATATTTCACAATCCTATATTTTTATTGTCATCGAAATCCGCCCGGGAGGAAACTTCACATGCCTCCATGCAGTAACTTAGTCCAAAATAATATTGCACTCTAGATAACCTACTGTTTCTTTTATAAAATTATTTATATACACTTCTTTCCAGTTAACGGAAAAAACTTTTAAAAAATTTACGTGCGGGGTTTGAACCTACAGACTACGCCATGCACCCCCCCCCAAAAAAAAACACGCTATCAATTTACCCACAGAAGAATTTTTACGGCCCGTTGTTCTATCGTTGTTGCTAAGCGACGACATGGAAAAATGGCTTTACGGATGATAGATAAATTAAAATAACGATTTCCATTACCGATAATTATCGGGGGGTATTCTGAGACAAAACTTAAGATCACTCCCAGACTTATATACTAAAGTTCTGTAAATTTTAAAGAAAATCTGTTCAACCATTTTCGGAGTCTATAAGGAACGAACTCACACAAACTTGCATTTATATAATTGTGTGTGTGTATATATATATATATATATATATATATATACGTTTGTGTGTGTGTGTGTGTGTGTGTGTGTATGCGCGCAAACTCTCTCCTCGATTTCGACATATAAGCTTCCCATAAGAACTAAGTTGTTCGAAATCCACATAAATGATTTGTTTCAATTCGTGAAAGCTTTGTGTTGAAATCAAAAGAATAGAAAGTGCATCTTACGTTTACTTTCGTTAACCTCTTAAGTTTCACTTTCCTTATTTTTCTCCTTTAGTCCTTGCATTCGATGAGCGATATTTCTGACAAAGTGGGAAAAATTGCCGTTTTCTGGGTCAGAATATATCCACCTTACACTTATTGCTGCCTAGTTTTTAACCTTGAAGTAAGATGTTTTCTTTTTTTTTTTAGTTCTTTACATCAAATGGCTTTATGCCTTGTCTGGAACGATTTCCATAAAGAACCATCAACACTGTTTGGTACAACTGCTTATCTCAGTCGGTGCAAATGTTTGCCATAGACAGAGCAGACGATAAACTTAAGGTTTTACATCATTTTTTTTCTTCATCCCGCTGCAAATCTTAAAGACTGATGGTGCATCTCGCTTTTAAACACGCCCCCAATTTCCACCTGGAAATTTCTAAGTTCCGGTGCAATACATACAGCATTTAGTATTCCCAAATGGTCACCCATATTGTACTGGCCAGACTCATCGTTACTTAACTTTGATGATCTAATCGAGAATCTGTGTGTCAACATGATTATAGTGTTTTTATTTAATGTAAAATGCTTAATCGGTTCGAAAAACACGCAGTGTTTATCGGTATATTTGAAAAAGACAAATGGCGACGGGCTCGCTGTTAAATGCGTTAAGTTTGGGAAACTGAGTCTAAACTAAAAAATTATACAAAATACAGTTAGAAACCCACCGAATATATGTCAGCCTATGTCACGGTGACATATATTGAATGAGTTTCTAACAGTATTTTGTATGATATTTTAGTTTTAACTAATTTTCCCAAACCTAACGTATCCTACAACGAGCTCGTCGCCATTTGTCTTTTTCAACTATACCGATAAAAACTGCATGTTTTTTGAACCGATTAAACATTTTACGTTAAATAAAAACACTAAGAACTTATCGAGTTAGGTAGAAAAATAACTTATCTTGCCTTTTATAACATTTATTTGTTATATATTTATTTTTAACAACCTTTTCGAACCTATGTGTATGTGAACCCTCATCTACATCTGGTGTAAGAAGACGCAAAGGTTTCGTTGATTATTACTAGGGTTTTGACAAAAGCACATTCTTATTGTTTTGACTCTCTGGTATATATCTGACACAATTAAACACAGTTAATCAATTGAAAACCACACCACTCTATCTAAAAATATATAAGATATTAACTGATATATACTCGAGAGTCAAAATAATGAAAAGAATATTCTCTTGTCATAGCCCTAGTTATTACAACTGAGCCGAGTGACCGTTTTTCTATTCTGAACTTTGTTTATATGCCTTGTTACAAGACGGAATTATAAAAGTTTTGTATAGCGGAACTTATATGATTATAAAATACATTGTCATAGCAACTACAATGATATTTTTAATAACTTTAAAAAAAAAATCAATAAAAAGTCAAAATAGGTTTTCATCTTCTCGAAAAAGTGAAGGAAGAAAAAATAGAGTGTATATAAAATCCAAATTCAAATTCATTTTACAGTTTACTTCTATTGCAAACGCAAATGAGGTTATAACTAATTTAATGTGCACACGAACTTTATGGACACTCTGCATAAGTTTTATTCATTAATTGAATAGGCTGTTTTGCATAACGAGAACAACCCGTAGAAAAAAATTCCCGTTCTCACCAAATATATCATAAATAACCCTAGTTAACGGTATATTTTGAAACTACATGAAGCAGAGTACTTGGATAAGCGTATTTAATTTTCATCAGAGGGGTAATAATGGAATGGAAACGGCACTAACACTATGCGGGTTTTAACCAGCTTCCTCCGAAGGAGGAAGTTCCATGGGAGTATGAAATTCACAAGCGATCCCCAGTCACATGTATATCCCCGTTAGGGGAGATGACGACGTTAGGTTTTTGCAACTCTTTTAGGGAGGTGTCGACGTCCTCCTACATACAGCGCCTGGAATTCCCAAATTGGTCACCCACCTGGTACTGACTAGACTCAACATTGCTTAACTTCGGTGATCTAACGAGAACCAGTTTGTCAACGTGATTATGCTGTATATAGAGTGGTGCTAAAAGGACAGTAGTTTATGTGTCTTATTACAAAGTGAGATGGAATTCATAAAGCTAATCGACAAGTACCCCCAACGTAGTATCGGGGGCTACTATGATAATCTTATGTTAGTCTGTATCTTTAACAGACAAACCTGGATTTGGTTGATTCATAAAAATAAGCTGTAACATATTTATCGTACAACTGTACAATAGTTCTTTGGAAATACGGTTGTCAGCGTGCTTGATGACTATATTTTGCCAAAGGGAAAACACTAAACAAAAAAAAACAAAACAACAAAAAAAAATCCAAACAAAACATACAAAAAAACAAACAAACAAAAAAACAAAACAAAAAAAAAACAAAAAAAACAAAAAAACAAAACAAAAAAAACAAAACAAAAAACAAAACAAACAAAAAAACAAAAAAAAAAAAATAAAAAACAAAAAAAAAACAAAAAAAAAAAAACAAAACAAAAAAGAACGTGGACAAATGAACTCCAGGAACAGTCATTGGCGCTTCTAGATTTCGGAAATCGTAAAACTGATTTTCACATGAAAACAATGGTATCTACGTATTCCTCGTATTTTTAAGATGATTATATCAAAAAATTATGAAAATCGATAAGGTAGAAAATTATTTATTAAAGAAAATAAAAAATAAAATTTAATATAAACGATCGTAAGATACAGGAGAGTTCAAAGGGGGGGGTAATTTTCCGTTTCGATTTAAACAAGATGGCCGAAAATTTTCACCTGCTAACACGAGTAAAGTGTTTTTTTTTTTTAAATTTTTTTGAAATAATTCTAATATTCAGGTAATTTCGACTGTATAATTTGGAAGCTACCATTGTAATTTATTAGAATTGACAATATATATATATATATATATATATATATATATATATATATATATATATATATATATATATATCAGTAAAAACCATTTTTTTAAAATCTGGAAACTCCATTTATCGACTACAAAATTTCGTCCCAATAGTGTAGAAGCACCCAGTCATTTCATCCCACAATCTTGCTGATTCGTTAAAAGCAAGCTGTACTTTTGTCCAAAGAGTCACTGTTGATGGGAGGAATAAAAAATAAACACTGTCCCAGTCTAGACAGATTCACCCTAAGACATAACATATACTACACTTTCATCCTCCGTGAAGGATAAGAAGTAATACTGTCTCTAGCTTTTTCTCACATATCCTTTATTTTATTTTCTCGACTCCATTTCCAATACCCCCCTCACCCTCTTATTAAAACAAAATGTATATTTTCTCCTTTTCTCATCAGAATTTGATCTTCCTTCCTGTAAGCAAACCCATTGCCTTGCTAGCTTATCCCCTAATCACTGCCATCTTGAATGACAAAAAAAAAAATAACAGAAATAATAGTAATCCGTCTCCCAGAAGAAGACGAAATCGTTCAATCGTGAAACTCTTTCAACTTTACCGCCCGAGTTCTATTTCCGGGTTTCGGTATCGACACTGTCTCATTTCGCATGGATGTTATTTTCATTTTAGCAAATTGATACACAGATCCAGTAAAGGGTTTTTTTTTTTTTTGAAAAAAGAAACATAAAAATAGAATTACGGCCAACAACCCAACTGCCACATTTTAGGTACAGGTCTGGAGGCGTAAAACTTTCCGGGTTGTCAATGCTGAAACGTGTAGTGACTGCCTTGACTGAATCGAGAAGGGATTCAAACAAACGCTACAAAGCTCAAAGGACTCTCTTTCTTTCTCAGCTTCATTTGGATTCGCTCTTCTCGTTACTTCTGAAAGCAAGTAAGTTTTCACAGTAACGTGTTAACTCAAAATATTTTCCACCAACGAAAATCGTCCCCCCCCTCAAAGTGACACTCCTATGTCACATGAACAACTAAGAAGCTCCTATAAAACGGTGTGTCAGCGTGATTATGAATAAAAAATGCATTTGCACTCATGTGCAAATGCATGATAACCTCTGACTATATATATATATATTTTTTTTTTACACAGTGATCACCACTTATCAAGGCCCGGAAGCCACTCAGGGATAAGGGTTATTGCAAGTACATTACGTTAGTGAGGAGATTTGATGAAGTGTTTACTTAAGGGGGCGGTTCATTAGGAATTTGTTAACATTAGACTTGAAGACATCCAAGTTGTAGTCAGGAGGGAAGCAGGCAGACGGAACAGAGTTCCGCAGGCGTATTTTTGTTGTTGCCTTTTAATCCCAGACAAAACACAGTGCCACTTTGATGTAGGTGGCTACTATTTGGGGCATAATTGCAGGGATACTATGTAGGGAGTTGAGCAGCAAGATGTCTGGGGTTTGTTTTACTGTACACATAGATTCGAAAAAGTTGTCAAAAAACAAATATATAACAAATAAATGTTATCAAAGGCAAGATAAGTTACTTTTCTATCAAACTGGATATATTTTTCGTGTTTTTATTCAATGTAACATGCTTATTCAGCTCGAAAAGCATACAGTGTTTACCGATGTATTGGAAAATTCAAAATGGCGCCCGACACTCTCTTTAACACGGTAAGTTCAGGAAAAGATGTTATAAATAATAAACTAGACAAAATACTGTTAGAAATTTGGTCAATATATGTTACCTTGACATAAGTTGACATATATTCGGTGTTTTTTTAATAGTATTTTGTCTAGTTTATTATTTATAACACCTTTTCCCAAACTTACCGTGTTAAAGAGAGTTTCGGGCGCCATTTTGAATTTTCCAATACATCGGTAAACACTGCATGTTTTTCGAGCTGAATAAACATGTTACATTGAATAAAAACACTAGAAATATATCCAGTTTGGTGGAAAAGTAACTTATCTTGCCTTTGATGACATTTATTTGTTATATATTTGCTTTTTGACAACTTTTTCGAATCTATGTGTAGAGTAATACAAACCCGATGTCTGTTTACATTACACTTGAACTTCTGCATGTCAGTACAGTCAGGGAAGTAGGAACCTGGAAGGGAATTCCAAAGTCTAGCAGTTCTGAGAAAGAAACTATTAGAGTAGAAGGCTTTCTGGCATCTGGGGATCTTTACTGTGAATAGGTGGTATTTTGCTGCTTGTTGGGTTTGTCGAAGATATTTATGTCGAAGGGATACAAGAGCTTATAGTTCGTCGGAGCATTCACCATTAAACTGCTTGTAAAACGGGCAGAGAGATGTAACATTTCGTCGATGGGAGAGAGGCTGAAACCTATTATCAGTACCTCTTGAAGAAATCCTTCGTAAGCTTTTTAGGAACCCTGATTTGAAAACGCTGCGCTAGTATCTAATGTTCAATTAGCTACATACGTCACGACTTGGGAATCTTCGTAAGTACCGAATTTCTCAGATGCTTATTCGTCACAAGCTCTGTGATGTTACAATGGACGTAAAACAAATGAAATTAAATTAAATAAAATGAGGCGCCATTTTTGCCAAAGAAACAAAATAATAATCTGGTTTTAAATCTAATATATAAAGCCTATATGTCTGTCTCCATATTTTCAAACTCTATCTCTTCCGAAACTAAAAGTCGCAGAGCAGCCCTAGGGACCTCAAATGATTCGCTTTTTATAGACCGTTCTTTTATGGGCCTTTAGCCGGTTAAAATAGCTTTTAAAGGGTCAAAATTGAAAAAAAAAATCGTTATACATTTTGTACATTTAACATTCATCTTAGTTTATTTTTAATTTTTAATCATTTCATATATGTGTCACGTGGGTTCAGTAGTAAGGTCACCAACTTTGAATGCTACAGTTTCAGTTTCGATTCTAGCGTATGGCACTCGATTTTTTTTACTTTTGAAATCACGACTCTATAATAATACATACGAAATCTGGACAAATTAAAATATCATATTTAAGCGTATTTTACGCCCCCCCCCGCTAGTGACTTATAAGCTGTAAACCAAGGTGTGATAAAATGATTTTTTTTGCGTTACTGTATGGACTAGCAAGGTGACTCGACGATGCCCAGAATTAAATGATGATCAACGAATATTTCACACTCATATTTTTATTGTCATCGAAAGCGATAAATTAGCCCATTTTCAATAGTCAAGTATCATGCTTCAATTGTGCTCTAAACAGAAACATTCATTTCGAACGCACCCCTGTCATATCAAAGAAGCTACTGTTGATTTTATATGCCTGGTATTACTGATTGTGCGGTCATAATGGTTTGAATTTAAGTTTAAAATGAAAAAGTCAAGTATCATTTTTAAATTGTGCTTTAAACAGAAACATTCATTTCGAACACGTCCCTGTCATATCAAAGAAGCTGCTGTTGATTTTATATGTCTTGCCTTACTGCTTGTGTGGCAATAAAACTTCTCAAATGCACTTGTAATGTTAGGTTGTGTAAGATATTTGATCAAAATCGCCTATTCCTTTTTTATCAGATTATTTCGATTATTGATTATCAATACTTATTTAAAACATTCCGACCCAACACCTATCTAAGAACACTGCCAGACACATAAAGTACCTTCGTGCGAAATTTCATAAAAATTGACCTAGCCGTTTTTGAGTTCATAGAAAACGAACACACAGACAAAATTCCTTTTATATAATTGAAGATATAGAGGCTATTACAATTTGTTAACTCTGCCCCTTATTAAAAAAAATGTAACACTCTGTACTTTAAAATCTATCTACTGTTATAGAAAAGTCATTTTGTGTGTGTGTGAGTTCCTCATAGGGTCTAAAACGGCTGAGCCTATCTTTTGCAAATTTCACACAAAGGTAATTCATATATCTGGCAGTGTTCTTAGAAATGTTTTGTATAGAAATTCATCTGGTAATCATCGAAAATCGAGAAAATCCGAACCTTAAAATAGACTTTCTTTCTTATAGATAAAAAATGATTTTTACAGAGGAATATTTTACGTTACACCGGGCAAGGGAGATGATTCTCAGCAAAGCAAGAGAGATTCAATTCTCAGTAAATCATTTCTTCTTAAAAACAACAAAACCATTGTCATCTGGAGATATAGCTCAGTGGTAGAGCATTCGACTACGGATTGGATGATCCCTTGTTCAAGCTCGGGTGTACCTCACCGTTTTATTTCAATTTCTCTTATTAACGAGTTCAATTTATGATAAAAGAATAAGTACCATTTAAAATCGCCGCAAATCATTTCTTCATTTGCATATTTTAAAACTAAACATTTATCAGAAGCGACTTTTCCAGGTCTTTCATCGTCTAAAGCCTAAATATCAGTTGACGTGATATTTTAAACAAACAGAGGGAATTTGATGAACAACATTATCATTATTATTAAAAAAAAATGTGGGCATTCGTCCACCAGGAAAATTATTCCCTGTAATATGTAATATTCAATAGAAGATGAATTCTATAATAATACATACGAACTCTGCATAAATTAAAATATCATGTTTAAGCATATTGTACGACCGGGCAACGCCGTCATCGAGCTAGTATTAAATGAAAATTAAACGTTACCTACTGTAACAATGAACAAGAAAGTGAAGGGTTACCAATTTTGAAACGTCTGGACTGTTTCGCACGTTGGAATGCGATTTTCAATCTAAGAAGAAAAAAAAAAACTTGTGTTTATAGTTAGATTTTTTTTTTTAATTATAGGTTGCATTCATTTGCATATTAGCAGGGGAACCCGACGTTGTCCGGGATTGAATGAGGATCGACAAATGTTCCAGCCTTCCATACTTTTACTATCATCGAAATTGGTGAAATCGACCATTTTTAAAAAACCAGATCGATTGATTGCCTGCTCTAGTTAGGGACCCCCCCCCCATCGCAGTGTACCAGGAGGAAGCTTCATATGCCTCCTGCAGTGATATTAAAGGCTGGGCTTTTCTGCTTGTGCGGTGATAAAGCTTTCTCAAATGCACTTGGCATGTAAGGCTGTACAAAAGTGTTAACTTTGGTCAAAATCGGACTTCCTTATTTAATCGGATTTTTCCAATTATCACTACTCCAATTATCAGACGCATTCAGATTGAAAACTTACGTAAGAACACTCCTAGACATCAAGTACCTGCGTGTGAAATTAAAAAAAAAAAAAAAATAATCAGCCTAGCTGTTTCCGAGTCCATAGGGAACAAACACGTACAGAATGTTCCTTTTATATAATAGTAAATAAATAGATGAGAGGACGACTACGTTAAGAAGGACCAATTAAAAAAGGCTGGCAGTTGGATTTTTGACAACTAAGAAAGATAATATTAGAGCTAAGATTTGTCGCTGGTCATTGTGGTAATGGTAGTGGCGGTGGTGGTTGTATTGAATAGGAATTACGATATTTTCCTTATTGGACAAGGATATATGAAGTAGTTGCTTCAGAGAGACGCGTTATACGTCATAACCACGCTGACGCACCGGTTCTCGATAGATCACTAAAGTTAAGCAATGCTGAGCCTGGCCAGTATCAGATGGGTGACTATTTAGGAATACCCGACGCTGTATGTAGGAGGACGTCAACATCCTCCTGCAAGAATTTTAATTAGAAATTATGTTTTCAAGTAATGTGTTAGATTAAAAATAATTCACCTTGAAGTAATGTCAAATATTCTTTATGTCTACTTTTTGGGGATTATAAAAAAAATGGTCACTTTGTTTGAAAAATATTTACATAGTATTTTTATGTTGGTGTGTAATTTTGTTCAAATTTTTTATGTAGTTATGTTAATTTCTTCCAAATTTTTTATGCTGTTATGTTAATTTCTTCAAATATTTTTATGTAGTTCTGTTAATTTCTTCAAATATTTTTATGTAGTTCTGTTAATTTCTTCCAAATTTTTTATGTTCTTCTGTTAATTTCTTCAAATTCATGAAACGCTTAACCACTTGCAAATATTCTTTAGACTTACGGGATATTCGAACTCCGGTATTAACATAGTAAAAACTACTACTTTAGTAATGCCTACTCTGCTTATTCCTTTTTTTTTTGTCAAGAAACTGTATGGTTTTATTTGCGTGCAAACAGACAATAATAATAAAAAAGAAAATACTATAACTTTTTAACAGCATGTGTATAAATAGAAATCTAAAAAGTATCGTCTGCTTATTTAGCACAAATATTGCAAACATTTTATCTCTTGTGTATCCGTGCTGGCAAAAATGAGGACGCATTTTGTTATTTTTACTGCTTCCCGACTTACCTAGAACCTTTATAAATAAACTCATTTGGATAAACAATGATCGTCTTGTTTATCATAAAACAATACTAATATTCAAATAGAACGTTGCTGATTGCTTGAATATATGTATACATACATATATATATACATACATATATATATATATATATACATACATATACATACATATATATACATATATACATACATATATACATATATACATACATAGACATACATAGACATATACATACATACATAGACATATACATACATACATAGACATATACATACACATACATATATATATACATATATATACATACATATATATACATACATATACATATATATATGTATATACATACATATATATATATACACATATACATACATATATATTAATATACACATACATATATATACACATACATATAAATACACATATACATACATATATATTAATATACACATACACATACATATATATTAATATACACATACATATATATACATATATATATACATATACACATATATACATATACACATACATATATATACATATACATACATATATATACATATACACACATATATATATACACACACATATATATATACACACACATATATATATATGCACACATATATATATGCACACATATATATATATACACACATATATATTTATATATATACAGGAATCACCACTTATCAAGGCCCGGAGGCCACTCGAGGATAAGGGTTAATGTGATTATAACATAATAAACATAAGTAGTGGGAATTTTGTGAATTGGTTTATTTAGGGGGACGGTTCATCAAGAACTTGTTTAGATTGGACTTGTAAGACAATCAGATTGTAGTCAGCTGGAAAGCAGCCAATCGGAAGAGAGTTCCACAGGCGTGCAGTTCTAAGATAGAAGCTTTGTTCATGAAATCTGCATTTTGGTTTAGGCACAGATAAAGCGCGTGGGAAATTATTGATAGTGGTTTTGGCTAGACGAGTGTTTTTGTGAAAGTTTGGTGAGGGGAGACCATAAATTGAAGCTCAGACGAGCACTTGCCATGAAAATAACGATAAAACAGAGACAGGCTCGTAACATTTCTTCTGTGGAAAAGAGGTTGCAGGGAAGAGAAAAGGGCATCCCCCCATTAAGCTACGAAGTTTATTTTGAACTCTGTCAAGGCAGGATAAGCTGCTTCCAGCAGCTCCTGCCCAGATATGGCAACAGTACTCCATCGTTGGCCATACCTTGCTTTTATATAGGTAGAGAATTTCATCAGAAGTGAGATATCTACTGGAGCGGTAGAAGGATCCCACCATTTTTACAGCGACCTTGGCAATGGATTTGATGTACGTGTTCCATTTCAGGTCATGAGTAAAGGTCAAGCCCAGAAGCTAGTCAAAACATGAAGCCTCCCCAAGACAAGAGCCATTCATTTCAACTGATGCCAGATTGGCATCAGAGCATAGATGGTGTAGAGATAGAAGTTTGGTTTTATATGCATTAAAAGTAACCAGCCACCTCTTTCCCCATTGTACCACATGCTCAAGATCAGAGGAGAGAGAATCAGAGAGAACTTGGTCGTTTATGATCTTTGATGTGCTACCATAGATTGTAGTGTCGTCAGCATAAATGTCTACGAATGATGTAAGGATGTGATTTGGAAGACCATTACTGTAGATCAGGAAGAGAGTTGGGCCTAGGATGGAACCCTGAGGAACTCCAGCATTAATACTGAGAGCTTCTGATTTCTGTCCATCAACCACTACTCTTATGAACATATCAGAGAGAAATTATTTAATTATTGAGAAGACATTTCCAGCGATACCGTAGCTGGAGATCTTGTGAAGTAGTCCATTATCAAAGGCCTTTGATATGTCAAGAGCGATTGTCCTAGAGAGGAATTCTCTGTCGAGAGATTCACTAATCCTATGAGATATAACTGTAAGCACGTCTGCTGTAGATCTAGCAGTCCGGAAACCATATTGCACGTCACGAAGAGGGTTGTTTTTGCTGAGATGGTTGACTACTTCTCTATTTGATATGGATTCCAGCAACTTACTCATGATCCACAGGAGACTTATTGGTCTGTACTGAGAGGGAGATGATCTATCACCTGAGTTCTTAAATACAGGGCAAACTGATGAGATTTTCCAAGGTGTTGGAAAGGATTTGTCCTTACTATTATATAAAAGTCACTTTGTATGTGTGTTCCTTTCTCCATTGCTTCCTTCCACTCTACTCACACCACCATGTAATTTCCTTAATAGTTATAATCATTTTTAAACCACCATTTATTATTTGATCTTTTTAACTCATAACAATTCTACACTACGTTTTAAAAACAAACTAGACTATCCGTGACCCGTTGGGTCAGTATGTTATATTAGCTATGGAATTCATGTATGAGCGTGACACTTGTGACGTAAAGAAAATAGTTTTTTTTGACATAACAAAAACATTTCTATGAAAGTATATTAAAATGAAAAAAGAATATAGATAGATTTCTATGAGTCGTTTTGTTTATTATAATTGATTATTTTTGAAAAAAAAAAAAAAAATTTACAGTTACTGAATTATAAGTGGTTGGCCATACTTATAGGTAAATGTGCACTGAACAGATACCATAATACTTATTATAGTAAAATTCAAATTTTGATATATCTGCCTTTTTTTATTTATTTTTTATTTTTTACATCGTTCATTTCTGTATTACGTTTAAGTTATTTTAAACCCCACTCTTCCCATGTTAAATAATATATATATATATATATATATATATATATATATATATATATATATATATATATATATATATATATATATATATATATATATATATATAAAAAAACACAGAAAACACAGAAACGTATATTGGTTGAGCGGGACTCAACTGGAAAGACAAAGTTACGACCCACTCCCACTGAATCTCAGGTCCAGACTGCTCAATCGCAGTGACGGACGTCAGGAATAGTTCATCGTCAGAATCTGTAGGGGGTGCCACCTCCAATGATCAAATGATTTCTCAATTTTAGAACAAGAAAATTAGGGCAGAGACGTTTTTCTTTTTACTCATCCAAATTTGTCTTCAGGCAAACAAAAACATTGACTATGATAGAAAATACTTGTATTTGGCTCAGTACAAATAACGATAATAAATTCCACTGAACAATCTACACAATATGAACCAAACTGTTTTTTTTTTGTAACACTAATCTTAGCCTAAACTAAGTTTTATTTTTAATTTACAGGCGGGTAACAGAGCAAAAAATTTTTTTCTAAATCATTAAATATTGTTTCCGTACTTAATTTTATTGTAGGAGATAAAATATATATATTTTTTTAATTCTTTTTTTTGCAGATATTTTTTATAGTTAAATAATAATTTTATATTCTAATCGGGCAACGCCATGGCACATATCTTGCTAGGATATATATCTATAAAATATACAGACTTTAATTTTGGAATATAGGGTATTCTGACGCGTGGAAAACTTTTTAATCGGTTTTCATCCAGAATAAAAAGGCTACTAAGGGGTCAAAATTAAAAAAAAAATAGAATGTGGGGGGTGGGGGGGGGTGATGGGTCATCGGTTTTTATCTGTTTTTCAACTGTTCCCCGAATGAACATGAATACATCGTTCATATGACATATTACTTATACAAATAATAAGTAGGTTTGAAAACACTTTAAAATTATCTTACTTAACTCACTGTCTTTAGGTTTTTGTATCAGCTTGAGTATTTTTTTTAATGTACTTACAAGACGTGAACTGCTTAGAAAAACCATAATACTCGCTTGCACATGTCTCAGTTTCTTCTCGTCATTTTACTTCATTTTTGTTTTTAAGGGAATTAAACGTTACGTTAAATATTTATGCTATTTCTGTTTATAATAATCAAGAAATCTGCATTAATTAAAATACAATATTTATGCGTATTTTACGACCAGGCAACGCCGGGTGACTTGCTAGTAAAAGTCTAAAACTAAAACACAAACAAACAAAAAAAAAAACAAAAAACAAAAACAAACAAAAGACAAAAATAAACAAGACAAAAAACAGACAAAACAAAAACAAACAAACAAAACAAAAACAAACAAAATAGAACAAAAACAAACCAAACAAAAAACAAACAAAACAAAAACAAACAAAACAAAAAACAAACAAAACAAAAAACAAACAAACACTGAAGTAAGTTCGAAGTACTTACTAGACACCTTCCTTTATTATCTTTGGTTTTACTGTACAGTTTGGTTTGTCAGGACAATTTGATCCAAGAATACTTCACCCCACAAGTAAACCTTGACCAAATATTCAAAATAACATAATATTCGAAGCCAAAATAAAATCCCCTTGGCATGGCTAATCACTAGCTCAAACGAGGAACGGTGCACCTCCTCCAACTGATGTTACATCAAGTAACCGTAGTTAGCTGGATACTCTACCAGACTAGAAGAATTCCTATCCTGGAATCCGGTAAGACTAAAAGATCATAAGAAAGATATATTATAACACAGTTAAGTGGTCAACAAGTGAACATTAATATTCTTTACTTACTAAAGGTTTAAGATGTAGGAGAGAATCTTAGACGAATACTCAAAAGTCTATGTATCTCATAAAGAGATTAAGTGTTAGACCAAGGAAGGGACTCCTTGATTTCGGAGAACTTACTGAAGTAAAAAAAAAAAAAACAAGAAAAAAACAAAACGAAAATAAATATTAAGATATTTTTCTTGCATAACTAAAAACAAGTCTCTATATTTCTATTTTATTTGAGAAGGACTCATGTTCAAACTCGCAAAGAAAGACATTACGTTTACTTGCAAAAATGATGGGAACCAGACATTATCAGGTCGGTCTGGGAGAAGATAAGAGCAAAACCGGAAAAAAAAAAAAAAATGGTGTTCCCTAAAACTGAATTCTTGCGCCAACACTCTGCAACATCTACATCAGTAACATGCCCACAACTACTTCAATAAAGTTGGGATGCGTAAACGACTGTGTGTTGGCTAATTAATCAGACAGCTGGGAGGAACTGGAAATAACGCTGACTGAGGACACCACCCTTATGAAAACCTTCTTTGACAAGTGGTACTGAAGAACGAACACCAAAAAGACAGTTACATCAATCTTCCATTTCAACAACCATGAGGGAGACCAGACGAACCCTTCAGGTTAAAGCTGATGAAGCAGCCCTACTCTTGATCAATTTCCTAAGTACCTGGAAATCACCCTTCATAGAATGCTGTCCTATCAGATGCACCTTAGGGAATGTGCAAATAAGATTACCAAAAAAATAAAAAGCGTCCTAAAGGAGGTAGTTGAAACACAATGGGGAACTTCTCAAAGAGTCCTCAGAACAGCAGTCACATTCTGCTACAGTGTTGCAAAATATTGCGCACCAGCATGGTCTCAGAGCCAACACTCTAGATCAATGAACAAAAAGCTCAGAGAAACCATGTGTTTTACTTTGATATCTGAAGTCAACGCCAACACAATAGTAACCAGTAGCAATCTCAATCGCACCACTCCACATATGGAGGAATGAGGCAACTCAAAAATGGATTCAAAACGTTAAAGCGGACACCAGTGACTTACCAATCCAACAAATTTTAAAAAATGCCCCATATACCTCCAGACTTAAGTCCCGAAAGCCCTTCTACAAATGAAAAATTAAAAATTTCGACCCAGTTGAGACATGGCAGGAGGAATAAAAAAGGAAGGGGACATCATTGAAGGCCTATCTTTGTGCCTCCCAGGTTTTGCTACAAATAGTAGGAAGCAGTGGGTAGCCGCAAATAAGAACAAGACACTGCAGTAAACAAACATAGGTGGAGACAAATAGACTCCCCAATCTGCCCAAAGTGAAAGAATGCCCCCGTCCCCTCCAGAACACAGACCATCTGATCCTACACTGGCCAGTCACAATTTCTCAGACTAGCAAAAAAAATAGTGGTGTACAGGTCTTATGCATACAATACTACCATTTGTATTATATATACACATATATATATATATATATATATATATATATATATATATATATATATATATATATATATATATATATATATATATACACTTCGGAATAGTTTTTTTATTTAACAATCAGTGGTTATGTAAACGTGAGATTGTTGGTTTACAAAATATTACTGGCAGTAATATTCTATAAGTTATCCCATATATATATATAGATTTTGTTATTGTTTTTTTTTTTTTTTGTTTTTTTTCAAGCGATACATACGGTTAATATTGGCTCCGCCTCGGAGCTCATTTTTTTATTTACTTAGAAAGTCGCCCTTTTTAATTTGGACGTATATAACATTTTTATTTATTTATTATTTTTAAAACAGTAATCTACGTACACGCGTGTTTCGAGGTCATTACCTCTCGTCAGCGTAGTTCAACTGTTTCTAGGGATCGAACCTAAGACCATCGCTTGAAAAAACAAAACAAAAAAACAACAATAACAGAATCTAAATTTATAAGCGATAAAAATAAACAGTATAATTAATCTAGGGATTATGGCCTAACGGTTAAGGCACCGGACTGTGGTAAACATGGTCTGAGGTTCGATCCCTAGAAACAGTTGAACTACGCTGACGAGACTCGAAACACGCGTGTATGTAGATTACTGTTTTAAAAATAATAAATATATATATATATATTATAGAAAACTTGAATGTCTACTGGAGAGAACTAGAATACCTACTAGACACTGTCCTTGATTTTCTTTGGTTTCTCTATACAGAGTTTTGTCAGAACAGCCTGGCATAAGGATACTTGCCCCTACAATTAAACCCTGACTAAATATTCAAAATAACATAATATTCAAAGCCCAAATAAAATCTCACTATGCCTATCCTACATTGACGAGGATTGGTGCACTATCTCGAAAAGATGTTGCATCAAGTAACAATACCAAGCTGGATACTCCACCAGATTAGATGAATTCTTGTCCTGGAATCCAGTAAGACCAAGAAACAAAAAACATATATACTATAACATTGTTAATTTGTCAATAGGAATAGTAATTTTCTTCTTGCCTAACTTCTTTATTAGCTCAATGTTTGAGAGATAAAAGAGAACAGTAATGAAATATTCGAATATTTTTATGGCAAGTGCTCGACTGAACTCCTATCTATAGTCCACCCTTACCAAACTTTCACATAAAACACTCGACTATCCACAACCACTATATACGATTTCCCCCACTCTCTCTATTTATGCCTAAATCTAAACGCAGATTCCATTAACAAAGCTTCTTTCCCAGAACTGCCCGCCTTTGGAACACTGTTCTACTGGCATACTTCCCAGTTTGATACAATATGGCAGCCTTCAAATCTAATGTAAACAAATTTTTGTTGAGCCGTCCCCATAAATAATGAAATAGTACCCAATTTACACCATTAATGATTACTACACTACCACCTTAGACTCATTAACTCTTATCCTCGAGTGGCCTTCGGGCCTTGATAAGTGGTGAGTCCCAAGTTAAATAATAAAAATCTGTGGATCTCATATAGAGATCAAGTGTTAGCCCCAAGAAGAAAACTTGAAATAAGAAAACGAAGTATTATGCATATAACAAGGCTATTTAGGTCGTTTGAAAGCTTTGTTATCTTGGTGATACTATTTAAAAACGGCCTTGTGCCTAATTTGCTCAGTGGGGGAGCAAATAAATACCATCTTGGTGATACTATTGAAACGCAAGGAGGAGTCATTACTAACCAGCAGAGCATTATCACTTTTACTATTAAGTATATATACGTAGTGCAATGATGTATGGAAGTGAAATCTGCTCAGCGGGAGTTGAGGAGTTGCACGGAGAGAACTGAAATGAGAATGATACGATGTATGTGTTATGCTAGTCTGGAAGGCATGTTTAGATTCAGCTAGCTGGACGCCCGGCGTTGCCCAGTCGTACAATACGCGTAAACATAATATTTTAATTTATGCAGATTGCTTGTGTATTATTATAGAATCAATCCTCTATTGATTATTATATATTACGAGGAATAATTTTCCCAGTGGACTAATTTGCAAAAAAAAAAAAAAAAAAATAATAATAATAAAAAAAAAAAATGAATAAAAATAAATAGAAAAATAAACAAATAAATAATAATAATAAAAAAATTAGTAATGATAATGTCATTCATCGAATTCCGTCTGTGTTTGTTTACAATATCACGTCAGCTGATATTTGGGGTTGACAATGAATGCACTGAAAAAGTCACTTCTGATAAATGTTTAGTTTTAAAATATGCAAACGAAGAAATGATTTGCGGCGATTTTAAATGGTACTTATTCTTTTATCATAAATTGAACTCATTAATAAGAAAAAAATTAAAATAAAATGGTGAGTAACCCGGGCTTGAACAGATGATCATTTGATCTGTAGTTGAATGCTCTACAATTGAGTTATATCTTCAGGCGAAAATGAATCCGTTTTTTTTTTTAAGAAATGATTTGCTGAGATTTTATTATTTCTCTTTGCCAGTGTAACGTAAAATATTCCCCTGTAAAAATTCTTCTTTTTTATCTATAAAGAAATGAAAGACTATTTTTGAGATCGGATTTTTCGATTTTCGATACTTATTGGATGAATTTCTGCACAAAACATATCTAAGAACACTGCCAGATATATAAATTACCTTTGTGTGAAATTTGCAAAAGATAGGTTCAGCCGTTTCGGAACCTATGAGGAACTCGCACACAAAGTGACTTTTATATAATAGTAGAGATAGAGATTACTTTAAAAGGAAGATAATCATCATATCATATGAATCTGAAGATTTTATTGTTGGCATTGGTTTCCCCGATATTTTTCTAGTCATAATTCTTTCTAGAAAGACAATGGGTACTTACGGGAGGAACCACATGATAGTTGCCAATGTTCTAAGTGAAAGTGATTTTTGTGGAATTAACTGGATTTGAACTTGGGACAGTCTGTCTCATTAACCACTGAACCACTGTCACTAGGAAGAGTGTACAGAACAGAAGACTTCGTTGGTTTAGTCACATTGAAAGCAAGGAAAAGGAAAGTAATATTCCCCGCTACTCTACTCATCTTAAATGGACAGTAGCTATTTAAGAAATAAGTGTTAGCCCCTGAAAGGAGCCCATGGTACCCAAGGAATAAAAAAAAACCCAAACAAACAAAACACAATACAAAAAACAAAACAAAAAAACAACCGCACACAATACAAAAAAAAACAAAACAAAAGAAAACCCAAAACAACAAAAAACACAATACGAAAAACAAACAAAAAAAACAATGCAAAAAACGAAAAACACAAAAACACAATACAAAAAAAAAACAAAAGAAAACACAAAAAACAATACAAAAAGCAAAAACAAAAGAAAACACAAAACACAATACAAAAAACAAAAACAAAAGAAAACACTAAACAACAAAAAAAAACACAATACAAAAACAATAGAAAACACAGAACAAAAATACACAATACAAAAAACAAAAACAAAAGAAAACACAAAACAACAACAACAACAACAACAACAACAACAAAAGCACAGTTCTTTTAATTTGTTTTCATTATTTGTCACTTTCACTGCAACAATTACCACAGTACCACATTTACTTTATGGACAACCTCATTAAAAATATCTCTAACCTCCTAAGGTGGAGTACTGTTGTCACATCTGGGGAGAAGCTTCTCAGAACACAGTTTCCTGTTTTGGACAACATACAAAACCGGCTTCAAAATCTTGTAAGCAATGTTCTTTTTTCCTCCTTGGAATCTCTTTCTCATAGAAGAGTCTGTTTCTGCTTTATCATTATTTTCATGCAAAATATTCACAAAAAACACTCGTCCATCTACAACCATTGTCCACAATTTTCTCTGCTCTGTCAGTTCCTAAAACTAAATGCAAATTCTATGAACAAAGTTTCTTTCCTAGAACTTCTCACCATGAGGCTGCTTTCTAACTGACTATTACAAGATTGTTTTCAAGTCTAATGTAAACAAGTTCTTGTTGGGGTGTCCTCTTAAATAATCAAATTCTATTCAATTTCTTCCACTATGAATCATTATGATCTTGTCTCACTGATCACAGCTTAGCTTTTTGGCTAGGAAGAAAGTGTAGTATCTGTTCTGATGCTACACTTAGTCTATTTGGTCCTCGATCAGTGAAGTGAATTCCTTCTAGATTGAGACAATTTAAATTTTTGTTCCAATCCAGAGTGCTCCTTTTGGGGAGGTGGAATTTTCTCATGTTAAAAACCGACCATGCATGTAATTTTGCTTTTATGGGGAGACAAGTAAATAAGAATGTTTATTTTCGAGGGACTTTGCGCCTTGATAAGTGGTGAATCACATCTTAACCAGAAGACCTACTGAGCATTGTCTAATATATAAAGCATTGTGAATTATGAAATGATCTCTACAAACGATAAAAGCAAATGGTCATGATTGCTTACACTCTTTCCTTCGCTTTCTCCCTGGAGTTGACAGTCGGTAGCTCTATACTTACGGTGGCAAGGCCTGGGAGGGTGGACCTTCTAGGTATTATCCACGCGGTATACCTCAGTCCAACAGGTGCTGGGCCGGTTCCCGGACCCTCACCTGTCGGGCTGAGTGTCAAGTAATGAATCCTTGACGAGTACTTCTACCCTGTCTCCCTTCAGCCAAAGCTGCTAGGAGACACATCCCCATCAGACGAACTAATGGTGGGAGGTGACGAATGGATTCGCCAATCATTTTTATAACCACCGGCTGTGCTAAACAACCAATGAAAACCTTTTAAAATTATTATAAAAATTGTCGAATTGTAGATTCAATCAGTTCGCCGTTAACCACGCCACGGACTGCATTTGATTCTTGTCCGCCATCTTGGTTACTGCCAATTACTGATCTGAACCACGCCGCCATCTTTGTTCAACATAATGTCTCAAAACTTAACAATAGGAGACAGTAGCAGCGGAAAATTCACAAACACTATATATTGTAAAATATAGAATGAGTCATTTATTTAATAAGGATATACATACATTTATTTGGAGGATAAGGGGGAGTCTTTATACCAAGGTATTTCGAAGCCTAATGCTTCTCATCAGAAGAGTATAGAAGGTGCGAGGTAACATAATAGGGGTATGACGTCTAGCGAGGGAATCATCAGGAATGAAATAAATCAATAAAAGTATTGTTGTTGTTAGAATTTAATATAGCCCCCCCCCCAAGAAAAAGGGGGAGCGTACTCTATAAAGTGTAGTTTAAAAAGGAGTATAGGGTTTCTATCATATTTTTAAATAATGTAAGTAGTTTTTGTATTTAAGATTCAGAAGGAGGTATAGGGGTAGTTGGGTTGTGGTTCTATTTTATCCGTATGTAAGAGGTATAGTGTCTATGCAGGAGATTTACGTTAAAGGTTTTTTTCGACAATGGTAATCGAGATAACAACAGCACTTAGAGGCGGTGTATGTTTTCACGCGTAAAATAAGGATGAAGAATTAAAGCGATGATGTATATACTAAACAGGATTATGAAAGTAACTTATATCGCAACATTACTTATAAAGAGAATATGGCTGTATCGTGATGTTATGAGATTAATGCAAGTTAGGTTGTGGATTACATGGGGGGAGTGTACTAGGGTTTTAATTTAGTAGGGTAGGGGAAGGTCCGAAGGTGAATTAAAGGGGTCAGTTATGAGGTAGGTATTGGTGTGAGTTTGTAAGATTTGGTTGGTTGTTTTTGTTTTACGGCATATCAACCATTTTCAGGTTATTTAATGCCGAATCTAGTTATTTTGAGGAACGATTTTTAATGGAGTATATATATATATATATATATATATATATATATATATATATATATATATATATATATATATATTTTACATCAGATTCTATTTAACCCATAGTTGGGACCCTAACAGGTACTACCACTCCGGGTCAGAGTGGACCTGGGAGCAATGGCAATTAAAGGGTGGCTCCACACTCCACAAAGCCCGCAAGCTGGGGCCTCACCATCGGATATAGTTTTAGGTCATATCCAGGACCGAGTTTGTAAGAGTATAATTATAATTTTCAGTAGATAACGTATGGTGGGTGATATGTGGTGGTAATGCTAGGGATACCTTGTTGTTAGGAGGGAAGGGAGTGCGTGTGAAATTTAAGGTAAACGCATAAAGATAGGAGAGTAAATTTGAGAGAAGTAGATAAAGGGGCAAACTAATAATTGGGGGTTGGAAAAAAATGGCGCGAGGGGATAATAGGGGAAGGGTATAATAATGAAAATAATAATCATAAATCGATAAAAAATTGTTAATTGGGAGCGATAGTTGGAGCGATAGTTGGAGCGATAGTTGGAGCGATAGTTGGAGCGATAGGGTACATGTATACAAAAGTGAGGCATAAAGGGGTAAATTATCAATATAGGTTTAGCCAGTAAAACTGAGAGTTCGGTGAACGAGATACTATCCCTTTAGATACAAAGCTCTAGGCCAGGAAAAAGTTCCAAAGGGCAGGAAAAAGTTTGCAGATGTCCATGTTATTATCCGTAATTTTCTGAACAAGCAGGATATAAACAGTTTATATCCTGCTTGTTCATTCCAGAGGAGATAGAGAAAAAAGATATGGAGACAGACAGACATATAGGCTTTATATATATATATATATATATATATATATATATATATATATATATATATGTGTGCGTTTGGATTCTTAATCCGGCAGGGGGATATGATGCATCTAGTGTGTTAGGTATAAGTTAGTGTTAAGTTCATGGTGGCATACCTTCTCGCTTCCAGCTAACACTGCTGGCTAACCTCGTGGTGAAAAGGGAGCAGCTATGCATAAGTCTTCCCTGCCAGTACATAGCCTCTCCATCATCAAGACTGCTACAGTGCCTCCACGTTAGCCACACAGGCTAAACTTGTAGGAGATCTCGGAGTAGTAGGCAACCCCAGAGGTAGTGCGTTATGGCCCACCGATGTGTGGACATGCCCTGGCACACTACCAACCCATACCCCACTCTCCTCTGCTGCCAGTCTTCGCGGGTTCACTCCACTGGACATGAGCATTGGAGGTTCAGAGGGTGTCTATCTGATGCGCAACAGATACTGCACCTAAACTGAGCAAGCAAGTTTGAAGCCAAGGTGGAAAGTCCTGCAATGATGGAGTGAGACTACACCAACACCGAGGGATAAAGCACTGAGGCCCCAACTAGTCATCGTCAAGATTGATGGACTACATGACGATGATGAATTCACTCGTCAATTTCGACGTATGAGCTCCGCCCACAACAACTAAGTTGTTTGAAAATCCACACAGATAATTTGTTTATAGTGGTGAAGGCTTTGTATAGAACCAACCACACTTTTTGGTTACAAGTGCTAATCTCACTCGGTGGAATGACTGCCACAAGATAGAACATGCAGAAGACCTTAGACGTTTACATCAGTGTTTCTAGATGCATGTCTTGACGAAGACTGGGGGTACATTTCTCCCAGTGAATTAATGCGCGCTCAAGATACCAACCTCGAAATTTCTACGTCTCGACGGGGTACATAAAGCGTCTAGCAGTCCCAAATAGTCACTCATATGGTACTGGCCAAGCTCATCGTGGCTTAACTTCGGTGATCAGTTAAGAACCAGTCTTTCAACGTGATTATGCCGTTATACACACGCATATATATATGTCATCCATATATAGTACTGTTTCGCTGTATCATAGCCCATCAGTACGACTAGACCAGCATCTACACCATCGAGTTAATAGTCGGTAGTTCTAATATTCGGTCAATGTCTTCTTTCGTTAAAAAATAATTTTTTTTAGCCCAATTCATATTATGTGTCCGTGTGGTCAATAGCCCTACACACATACGCTCCAAAATGGCCTCTACCAACGCTAGGGACCATGCTACAGCATATCTCCATAGTGGCACCCAGCGAGGAACGAATCTAGTTCGCTTAACATAAAATAAAGTTATTATATGTCATTGTCTGTCGACTAACGGTACTACAAGCAACATGGATTCATTTTAATTGAAACTTACCCAAGCACGAGATAGATGAATAAATATCACGCACCCCCCCTCCCTCACCATTGCTAAGTTTTATCCAAGTTGCCTTTAAAATTGTTGAATATTTGTAAACACATTTTTTTTTTGTGTTCGAGAAAAGACGAGAATAACCTATTTTTGGTTTCTTTCAACTTGTCCGTTTCGACGCGTTGGAAAGATCTGAAGAGTTTTTAACTGACAACCAACGAAAAACGGTCAAGGCGGAACGAACGGCAGAGTTAGTGCGACTGCGACACACAGACACAGACACACACACACACACACACACACACACACACACACACACACACACACACGCGTATTAATGGATATATACACTAGCAACTATACTAGCAATTACACACACACACACACACACACACACACACACACACACACGTTAATATGTTACTGTTGGGACGATTAATCAGAATCGGAAAAATCGGAACTTTTTGGGGTATTGGAATCGGTAAAATTTGTGTATATTTTACAAGGCACAAAACGATACTATTTAATCATCTTTGTTTTATTTGATTTTGTTTAAAACAAAATCTGCCACTGTTAGTATGATAATAAATAACTAGCGGGACCCATGGAAATTCCACAGGGAACTCATTCATATGTAATATATTGATGTTGGCATTCTGTAGATGTTCAGTGTAAATGGAGACGCTCTGATATTATTGTAGCTTTTTTGTTAAAACTGCAAAAGTATTTATCTAAGCTAGCAAGAACGGCCGGCAAAGCCCGGTCGTAAAGTACGCTTAAATATGATATTTTAATTCTTGCAGATTTTGTATATATTATTATAGAGTTAATGTTCTATCGATTTTTATATTTTATAAAGTTGCGATTTCAAAAATAAAAAAAATATATCCATATGACTTGGGTGCATTAGCTTTAATCGAAACTGAAATAAAAACTTATGAAGAAAATTATATATATATATATATATATATATATATATATATATATATATATATATATATATATATATATATATATATATATATATATATATAACTTGAGTTCCTTCAGCCATAATCGAAACCGAAACCAAAACGTATGAAGAATTCTTGGTAAAATTATTTATGACAAGAAATGGAAGTACATAACAATTAAACGACCCGGATGTAAACGCGACACAGAAAATAACACACACGCTATCGTATTAATATATAGATAAATATTTATTGATTTAAAATAGCCAGTAAAACTAAAATCTATAGGTCACACCCTACCACAAGTGTGTTTTTACGTTTGAGAAAATATCTGTATATTTAACATTTTTTTTTTTTTTTTACCGTAATCTGGGAAAAATAACAACTTTAGAGTTAAATATTTATAGATTTATAAAGAATCGGAATCGGTATTTGTATCGGAATCGGGAAAAATATTGGAATCGTCCATCGACGATATATATATATATATATATATATATATATATATATATATATATATATATATATATATATACTCGGGTTTTTTTATATTCAAAAGTAATGGACTAATGAATTCAACGAGGTTGTTAGATAGTGCTCAATAAAAAGAGCTGATAATACTTGTTTATTGTTATATAAACATGCTCACATCCCGCTGCTACAAATAGCCACTTGTTTCAATCAAACAACAGATATCATCAGGCAGCGACTTGACTATTCAAAAGTTCAATGAATAACTTATTTATGAATAATTTATTTATTCATTGAACTTTTGAATAGTCAAGTCGCTGCCTGATGATATCTGTTGTTTGATTGAAACAAGTGGCTATTTGTAGCAGCGGGATGTGAGCATGTTTATATAACAATAAACAAGTATATATATATATATATATAAAGCTGAATGTCTGTGTGTGTGTCTGGTCACGAATAGGCTCCTATATGGTTGACTATTTAAAAAAAAAACTGATTACATATAACGATAGAAGATGTATCGAAGCACAGGAATGGGTATGTTTGACCTGGCAGAACGGTGGTTCATTAAAATTGTGGGGTCTGCGTTCGCGCCTGGTCCACGAAGTATGGAAATAAAAAATTTAAAAATTAAAAAAAAAACGTTTACAAGTGTTTTGTACATAAGAATACTTTGATAAGTATGTTTTAACTTAAATAGGGATAGTATAATAAAATTGTGGGGTCTGCGTTCGCGCCTGGCCTCCATAGAATGGAAAAAGGCAGACACTTTAATAAAGACTTTTCATATCTATCTGCGTAAGTATACTTTGATAATTATGTTTCAGTTTGAAGAAATATGGAATAATAAAATTCTGGGGTGTTCGTTCGTATCTGACCTCCATAGAATGGAAATATGTCACAAAATTTAACAAGGTTTTTTTTAATATAGATCCACAGAATATTGTGAAAAGTGTTTCAGTGTGAACAGGTATGGTATAATAAATTATGGGGTTTATCTATTTCATTTTTTACTTTCATCATATTTTGCTTAGGTTTTGATACCCCCAAATTCAACCCAAATTTACAACCCTTCCTTTTCATAACCTATCATACTTTCATAAATCAGAGTCCATTTTCTGTAGACTGTTTATATATATATATATATATATATATATATATATATATATATATATATATATACACACACACTATAAACACACTGTTCATTCATCAAGAACTTTTTGATAAACAGTAGTTTCCATTGATATAGATCTAGAAAATTAAATCCATACAACCATTATATATATATATATATATATATATATATATATATATATATATATATAGTAGCAAGGAGACCCGATGGTGCCTGGGATTGAATGATGATCAACGAATGTTTCATATTCTCATTGTAAGCGAAATCGGTGTAATCACCCAATTTTCAATCAACTCGATTGACTGCTCTATTCGAGTACCAATAGTAGTGCACCGGGCGGAAGCTTCACATGCCACCACTCAGTGACTTTGCCCACTATATATTCTAGTTTACATTGCACTGTAGAGAACTTGCTGTTGATTTTATAATTTTTTTTATATACAATTGCTTGAATTAAAGTTTAAAATGCAAAAGCCAAGTATCATGCTTCAATTGTGCTTTAAACAGAAACATTCATTTCGACCGCGCCCCTGTCATATCAAAGAACCTACTGTTGATTTTATATGTGGAGCCTTTCGGCTTGTGCGGTAATAAAACTTCTCAAATGCACTTGTGATGTTAGGCTGTGTAAGGTGTTCCTTTTTTCATCAGACTATTTCGATTATCGATACTTATCGAAGACATTCCGATAAAAAACCTATCTAAGAACACTGCCAGACACATAAAGTACCTTCGTGTGAATTTTCATAAAAATTGTCCCAACAGTTTTCGAGTCTATACGGAACAAACTCACACACACACAGTTCCTTGCACGCATGTACGTGTGTGAGAGAACTTAAATAGCTTCTGGACACTATCCTTGAATGTCTAAGGTCTCCCTATGCGGGGGTTTGATGAGAGAACTTTAATGGAATATTCCAATATCTATTCATCTCCCATGGGATTACGGGTTTGCCGCAGGAAAGGAACTTTTGACTGAAGTAAAATGAAACAAGCCAAAGAAGTGCATATACATCTCTCTCTCTCTGTCTCTCACACACACACACACACACACACACATATATATATATATATATAGCAGTAAGTTATAAAAATATATATATGGTGATTACGCAGAATATTCTGTATAGCTTAAATTTACCTAGCTCTACTTATGTATTGAGCACTGTTGAAGTAAATACTTAAAGTTTACGCATAAAATTATACTTTCGTATATTAATTTATGTAATTAAATGAAGTAGTCATGTGTGTGTGTATATATATATATATATATATATATATATATATATATATATTACACACACAAAAGCATATGCATCTATCCATCTATACATGCATATACACACGCATATGATTATATATATATATATATATATACACATGCATTTATCTTTCTATCTATATATATATACACACACACATATGCATCTATCTATATACAACATACATACATATATATACATACGCACTCGCATATGCATATATATATGTACATGCACGCACGCATATGCATCGATCAATACAGATCGATATATCTATCTATATATATATACACACGCATCTCTCTCTCTCTCTCTATATATATATATACATACATACATCTATCTATACATATACACACTCGCATCTATCTATACATATATATACATACACATACACACATATTTACACACATACGATTATGCATGTTTAAATATACTTATGCATATGTATTTGCATATAGACATTATATATCCACAAATCTTATATATGAATTGAATGTATATCGACAAATACCCACACAGACATATATATCTACTTATTTAGTCTGTTGCTTTCCTTCGGGGATGAAACAAACGTATAAGTTTAATTTTATACTATTAAGCTCTACAGTCTACACATGTATACGAAGCAGTAAGAATATATATTACTTAAATACCGAAAAATTATACAACAGACCCAAGCAACACGCGCGAGCGTGCGCGCGCACACACACACACACACCTTTGTGAACACTTTAAGATGTCAATATATACTATGTTCATATACAATATATATACATGTATACAGAGATTTATATATACTTAAATACCGAAAAACTACACAAGCGCTCGTGAGCACACGCACGCGCACACACACACACACGCGCGCACACACACACACACACACACACACACACACACACACACACGCACACGTCTTTGTGAAGACTTGTTTTAACATGTCAACAAAGTAACGTTCAATTTGACACGTAAATGACAAAATACACATACAGACCAACAAAAGCGTGTTCATACCTTGTACCGTTTCGCTTATCATTCGGTGGATTCGTAAACAAAAGTCCGTGCGCGTGTTTTCGTGTTTAGAATAACCCGTTGCCGAGGAAGAAGTGTCCGCGATATACGTGTTCCGTGTTTCATAACCCATTAATAAGACTAGACGAGACGGGACGGGGAAAAAAAAAGAAGTAGGTGGAGGAGACGCGAATAACAAGAAGGCACACGAGACGTAGAAGGTGGCCGCCCGGCAGGCTGTGGTCTTGTTTGCTTTTTTTTTCTAGCCCCCCCCCCTTCCCTTCGCTTCTACTACGCTCATGTGTTAACGATGTTTTACTACTAAGTTACTGTATAGCTCTTCTGGGTAACATCTTCCCATTCTTTGGGAACGGGGTGACAAGCTTTGGCAAATTCGGTAAGGCTCGCACTTTTCGACAAGACCAGATTAATTTGGATTCTTCCACGGTGCGGTTGGCGGGTGGGATGGGGTGAGAGGGAGGGTATTCAGAGCATATTCGTTGATGTTGTTGGCATGTCCTAACTTTAAAAGCGTCGTATGTGCACGTGTGCGAGTACGGAGCCAGCGTGGTGCACTAGTGCACCTGAATAATCGGCACCCTCCTTGCAATTTTTAATCCTTTTCGTCTTTTTTCAAATATTTCTGCAGATTTTTATTTTTTAAACTCATGTTCACCACTTACAAAGCGTATTGCCACTTGGACGTAAGGGGCTACTATTTGGGGGCATGTCTAGGAAAGATTAACAAGATATTTGTTTACGTTACATTTAAACTTCTGCATGTGTCAGAAATTTCGTGAAAAATAGTGAATAATTCCACCCCGCCTTTCCAAGTTTATAACTCCTCGAAAAATGTAATTCAAGCCCTATTTTTTTTTTCACTTAAAAGAGCAAGGACCAAGGTTTCATTTAAAAAACAAAAAAAACAAAAAAACAACGTGTTTAAAAAAAAGAGAAGGTTTTAAACTTCGGACTTTACAGGTAAATTTCTAAAAAAACGCTACTTTTTTTTGTTTTAAATTTGAATATATTATTTATTGATCTTTTATCTTCAATTTGTGATATATAAAACTTTGGAACCTAAATTATTTACTTTTTAATAGACATTTGAAAATGGAGGGGGTGCGTGAATTAAAAAAAAAACGTTTGTCTAAAATATTATATTCAGTTTATTGGAAAGAGCATAAAATTTCACATTGACCCTGAAAATATCGTAAAAATAGAATCAATAGAAAAATTTTGATAGATTTTTAAAGTTTAAAAATTGAAAAATATTAAGTTCGTAAAATTCATTACTGTTTTTTTAAAAATTAAAAAAAAATATTTCTATTACTTTTAAAACAACTTTAATAGTTTATTTTGGAAGTATAATCCAT